>NC_139705.1:2024324-2026824 GCF_964188405.1 Protomyctophum parallelum
AGCAGACCTACAAGCTCGTAGCGCGCCACTCGGTGGCGCGCTACGAGCTTGTAGATCTGCTATTTTTCAATAGCTAAAGCATAACATGATGCTGACAACAAATGGGTGCCCGTTCAGAATGGGTTAAACAATTGTTTTATAACGTATGGCTATAGGAATTCCTTTGATTTCATTTCTTCATGAAATCCAATAGTAATAATAACAATTTAATTTGTTTTTATGAAAAGTTTTTCTTTCTTTTTTTTTGGGGGGGGGGGGGGGGGGGGGGGAGTGTTTTTTTGTCTTGAAATAATAATTAACAAAATGTAGAAAAGAAAAACAAATAGGGACGCATGAAAAATTTATCCCCCGTGACTCACAAATGGGAACACCGGGAATCCAGTATGTTGAAGAGAATTACATTTTGGAGATACGAGGTTTCTCGCGCGGACATTTACATAGACTTGTCTGTTTCACGGGGCGGAGCAGCAGCCAGGCACTTCATTAAAGCTACATCAATACCTGCTGATAGCCACACAACATCACTGACTGTCTGTCTGTCTGTCTGTCTGCTGTCTGCTAGCATCCGCACGACTCTGGCCTGTCACATTCAATCTCTGACAAATGGACAGCATTTATTAAATGGAGGCTTCTGCAGAAATTGATAGGAGAGAGGACAGGAGAGTGTGTGTATTGCATTTGTGTGCGTGTGTGTGTGCGTGTGTGTTGTGTGTGCATGTGCATGTGTGCTTGTAGCCCATATAGCCTAATACTTTTTGTGAGCAATGTAGCAACATGGCAAGGACCATTTTCCTGCTCCTCTTGTGGTTAACATTCATTTTAGTGTAGCCTCGGTCCCAGGCTTACTTATCTGCGAAAAGAAAAGCCTGGTCACAACGTATAAGGCAGAGAAGCTATCGGTGGATGTATCCTCCGGAACATCCGGCAGATGTATTTCCCCCGGATACGATATTTTCCCAACCCAATCACAACACTTGTTTCATTCGCGGAGAATGTAAACCGATTTGTAAAGCATCAACGTCAATTTCCTCGGGCGATACTTCCGCTAAAATCCTGCAACTTCGCCCAAAAAGATGATAGTCTTTAGTTTACAGCGTATAGGTCTTGCCCAGGCTGGTTTTAGTGTCGTAGTTCTCCACACGGTTGGCAGCGCCGCAGCGGTAAGCATTGGAAAGGGTCGGTTGCCGAAAACCTGCGGTTGAATTATGGGCAGCAGGTACACTGACGCGTAGCGACTTGTAGGGAAGTGTCGAAAGCCGACTGAAAGCTGACCGAAAGCCGTCGTATAATATGGTCGGCTTCCGATCGTTCGGTAGAAGCGGGCTGGCGGAGTGGAGATACAGTATAGAGCTCTCTGGTTGGCTGCTCTAAAGACTAAAATGCAGTATAGGCTACATTTATTTAATCTAAATGCAGCGCATATCCGTAGTATATTGATATTACTAAAGCAGCTGATACTGTTACTAAACACATCTGTGGGACTGCACGTGTGCTCATCTCAAACAGCTGTCAGCTGCCATATTTTCAAATTTGTCTTCGATAAGCTTATTAAACTGGCAACTGCTGGGCGAGCGCTGGCGCTTTGGAATGGGGGGGTCAGGTCAACATATCTGCCTGGGTGACAGTAGACTGCTGGGCGAGCGCTGGCGCTTTGGCATGGGGGGTAACTTAAGATCTTAATTTTCAGGCCTGTTAAGAACTGCCGGGCGTGGCTGCACTAATAACTATAAGGCAGTCCCGTCTAGAGTTTGAATGGACAGGTATCAGTCAAAAGGGAGACATCGAAGAGGAAGGGTGGATGGGGAAGGATCAACATAAGCTGACCCGTTCTGACATTCCATATATTATATGGAATGTCAGAACGGGTCAGCTCCACATGGAGATCTAAAGGGTTTGAGGTCAGATGTGGAGTTGCTGGCCAATATTGATGTGACATCAGGGATCTCCATATATGGGCTTAATATTGATGACATCAGGGATGTCCTTCCATGATGATGTCACGTGATGTCACGTGCTCCACCACTGCTGATGTCACGTGGTGTCGGTGCTCTGTCACCCCGGACCGACTAGCCTGACCTAACGTGTTGTAGGTTTCTGGTCTAGCGGGGGTGGATCGCGGCCGAGATTTGCGCTGCACGCTGATTGGATCTCACCGATCTGTCCGTCAGCCCCGTCGGCCCCTCCCTATAGTGCAGCGCTACGTCACATAATTTGGAGCAACGCTCCCACTTCTAGCCCAGAGCAGCCAATGCATTCCCCCAGGCTTAAATTTTTTGTGGCTATACCGAGGCTACCGACCAACCAAGAACCAACTAACACACACACTGATGGGAAATGCACGATTCCATAGTTAACTGCGACCTTCGGTTGCAATAAATGCAATTCCATTTCCCCTGTATTTGTTCCAAGTGTGTTTGTTTTATTATGTAACTTCAGTTCCCTCTTTATAACTATTTTCAGCATTGGAACTTTATTTAAAAAAGATTGGGTGGGTAGATCT
>NC_139705.1:2029324-2041824 GCF_964188405.1 Protomyctophum parallelum
ACACACACACACACACACACACACACACACACACACAGGTGAGGTATCTGTGGATTCAGCAACAGTGTTGAGCTCATTCATTGCTCATCTGAATTCATGGTGGACTCCAGTTAGAGGGTGGGGGGGGGGCTTCCTTCCATGATGCTCCTTTAGCGGAGAGGCTTTGACAGGTGGGTGGGGGGGGGTATAGGAAGGGGGGGGGGGGGGTGCACTCTACGGGCACCACGGTCCTGCATGAGCAGATGGACATCTCAGTAGCAGTGGCGTAAAGCAGGAGTCTTCAGGAGAGGAGAGGCGTCCAGGTGGCCACAGCCCCTCCTGACCAGCTGGAGAGGCCAGGAGACCATCTGACACTCTGATGCAGAAACCGCACACACTTTTATCCTGCAACGCTTTTGTTTTCCGTCAGCGCAGCACACACGCACGCACGCACGCACGCACGCACGTGTGTGGCGAGGGGGGGGGGGGGGGAGGTTGGTTGTATACATAAACACTCAAGGTCAGGTAAAATGGAAGCAGAATTAATGTCCATAACGTGAGGTGCAGTGAAAGTGTCTGTAATGTTAACTTGTCCCTTTCATGCGACCTTGATGTCTATCGCGGGTGTACTGTGTACTGTGTAAATACTTCCATTCACACTGAACCCAAATGTCGCTATTCTCATGGGACAGACATTATAGTTGAAAGTATAGCCGATCTACAAGCTCGTCAACGTGAAGACAACGTGTCACAATGGTCGTTTAGGCTTGTAGAATGGCTACGTTCTGCAAAGACTCTTTGGAAAGGGGGACATGTGGTTTATCGTTTGTATTTGACCCCGTGGAAATATATTGATGTTATCACATAAGTGACCTCAAAGAGGTTATTATTGGTCTAACCCATTCTGACCGGGCACCCATTTTGGTGTCAGCATCATGTTATGCTTTAGCTATTGAAAAATAGCAGATCTACAAGCTCATATCGCGCCACCGAGTGGCGCGATATGAGCTTGTAGGTCTGCTATTTTTGAAAAATCGAAGAGCGACTGACATTTTTAGAATCTGATCTCAGGTCAGAATGGGTTCATCAGACCAATGTGTGTCCGGCGGAAACCTCGTATGAATTCAATTCAATTCAATTCAATTTTATTATAGTGTCAAATCACAACGAGTTGTCTCAAGACACTTTACAACCAACAAAGATCCACCCAGAGCAAGCAATATTGCGAATTTGCGACAATGGCAACGAAAAACGAAAATTAATCTGAGAATGAATCTGATCTCAGGTCAGAATGGGCTAAAGTTGACAATGTTTCCATCCTGTGGATCTTCTTCGGGTATTACATAAATGACTAAAAAAACGAAACCAAAAACAAAGCAAGAAAATCAAATAATAAATAAAACATAAATAGCAAATACTGGATCATGATCTAGTTACTGTAGGGGACCACCAGGCAATAAGTATACTTACAGGGTTTCTAAGTGAGTTCATTTGGATTGCAATCGCAGTGATTTTCCTGCAGCCATTTAACATCATGTTAGCAACCCGACAAATGCGAGTGAGAAAGTCACATCTGTGTTTTGTCCTCTACTCATAATGCTCCTCAGCCCCCTGGGGCGGAAAGGAAAGGGGGGGGGGTTACAGGTCCACTTGTGACCCTGTTCTGTTTCTCCTCTGCGTCGGGGGGGGGGGTCACCCATGGGCTCCTGAGTGACCGCGAGGGCCCTCCTCCGAGTTTTGGTAATTAGACCCCCCTCCCCCCATCCCCCCCCCCCCGCGCTCCCCCTGGGCGGTGAGGCCCAGGTCTGCATGGGGACTCTCTCTCTCTATATTTCTCTCGCTCCCCATCTGAGGAAGGGGGGGGAGGGGGTGGGGGTTATGTGGGGTGGGAGGAAGGCTGCTAGAACAGCTGTTGGTGGGGAAAACCACTTGCTGGTTCCCAGGACATGTCCAGCCTGTCCCCATCCATGATGACGCCGCCTACGATGTCCTCTTTCACATGCATGTGCAGCAGCATCCAACACAAGGATAATAAGGACTTATAGAGATAGACCAGACGCCACACTGTCGTCTGGCCTCCTATAAACTCTCACAAGTCATCGTTCCTTTTTTAGAGACGTTGCGTGCAGCCATGCTGGCGCACGTGGTGGTCAAATCGGAAGCAGCGAGTGCATTTCTAATGGCAATGAGACGCGGGGGGGGGGGGGGGGGGGGGGTCGGAGTAAAATTGGACATACAAAAATTACCAGAGACAGAGCTCATGGCCCTAAATGTTTAGTGCTGTGGGTCTCAAAGTATGGGTTGAGGGACCTTCAGGGACCCTTACACTGTATAGGTATTATGTAATGTAACAACTGAAATTGTACAAAATGTCCGTGTGTACAATCTCAGAGTTATGGGGGTCCTTGCTAATAAAACGTTTGAGAACTACTGCAGGCTATACTGGCGGACTCCTAATATAATATATATAGTTATACATATTCTGAAGAAGACCAGGAGAGACATTCAGTAATTGGGTCTCATAATAAAAAATAAAATAATATATATATATAGATGCATGTACTGTGTGTATATGTACTGCTTGTACATTTATATAAGCATTGATTGCAATACTGGTATTTTTTACATGTATTCTTTTTATGTCTGATTCTTCAAATTAGGGTAAATTCCCGATAATCCTTTTGGCTTCTAACTTCTCCTGCACAATATTAATATGTAGGCTATGCATCTTTCTACTGTTTTTACCGTTTTTATGCACTAACAAATAAAACCATAAACCTAAAAAAACAAAATCACCTTTGACCGTTTATGGACATACTGATGACCGCTCACCGCTGCACGTGAAATAGCTGGTACAGTAGCAGTCATTCTCAAACTTTTAAATTTTTGATATCAAGGACACCCAGTTACAAATGCATTAGAGCCTAATGTGGTTCCCAAACTTTTCAGGTCGAGACCCAAAAGAGAGATATAGGACCAGATATAGGACATAGGATCAATGCCATTTGGCTATTCTGAGTGGCCAAAGAGCATTGACCACTCAGTTAAGTAATAAGACATGGTGCTTAAAGTGATTTTTTTTCCACATTAATGTAAATTAATACCCTCACTTGTCATGCAAAAGTAGCAAAGCTAATACATCTACAAGCTCACAACACATTGTGAGCTTGTAGATCGGTGAATTTTCTATAGGCCTTTACTGACTGTCAACTATGTTGACAGTCACATTATACACAGTAATAACAAAGTGTTCTAAATAATAACTACATTAGATCCATTGGAAGTTTGGAACACAGGTTATTTATATTAATATTATTTTGTGTTTTCCGTGCAGCTGACAGAGAAACTGTAACGTCCTTCTGTTGCATTACAAACTGCCATCTCTATCTCCACATCATCAGTGCTGCATTAAATGCATAGAAACTGAATTATTGAAAAACCAAACCGCAGCACCAACTGAATGGCACTGCTCGCGCTGCAAAAGACCTTACATCACCCTTGTTTTCTACCGTGATACCTGAGGGGGGGGGGGGTTCAAATGCATTGATATTGATAAATCACAATCCTCTAGTTTCCAGTAGACTTTACCTCACACCTGATATATAGGCCTACAACAGTGACTGTGATCCTCGGTGCAGATGCAGAATTATAATAATCCTTACATTCTTTTGACCTGATTTATTGTACCTACAGTAGGCTATATACAGTATATGCCTATCGTTGCTGTCGGGCATGCAGGCTCTTATGTCCATATTCTACAATCGAAATCAACGTCCTACTTGATCTCAGTACAGCGTCTTACAAGTGGGTGTGTGTGTGTGCGTGCGTGCGTGTGTGTGTGTGTGCGTGTGTGTGTGTGTGTGTGTGTGTGTGTGCATTAAAAGAGCTACCATTACTACTGCATCTAATCCACTTTGACATGGTGTGGTTCCTCTTGTAACCTTTACATCTGGCGCCATCTGTTGGACAATCAACTAATATGACCCCACGGATCATAATAAACTGAAACATTAGTCAAATCAGGTCTTATAATATGTAAAATACGATGTGGAGAGTAGGCTAGTCTGCCGTTTGTCAACGCCAGGTGAGGTACCGGGATCCACTAGGTGGGGGTCCACTCCAAATGGACCCTTACAGGCAGGTCTGGAACTACAGTATAAATACTGTAGAACCACTGATCTACACATTACAGACAGAGTGACAACACACTCAACCTGTTGGTTCATCGATTTGAGGCCAACCATCTGTAACTGTCCCTTTAAGAGCTAACGCGGCTGCAGGTTAAAGGGATATTTCACTTTCAAACATGTTTATTTAAGTGTATTGCATTTGAAAGTGAAATACACCAACCCGATTAACCACTTACACCCACTTGAGTTTGCCTTGCAAAAGTAGCGCAAAATAGCAGATTTGTGAGCTTGTAGACTTTTCCACTATGTTTTTATTTATTATTATTTTTTCACATTTTCACCTTTAACAATCACATGCCCCAAAAAGAGATATAATTGCATTCAATTATCAATTATTTTCTATAATTGATGGATGGATTCAACTTGATTTCATTGTCGCACCGCAACCCACTGTGCGTATGTGTGTGTGCGTGCGTGCGTGCGTGCGTGCGTGCGTGCGTGCGTGCGTGCGCGTGCGTGCGTGCGTGCGTGTCCCTTTAGGATGTGTGCTCATTGTGGCTCATTAAAGTGCCTGGGCTCCATTCCTCTCAGTGTTTCATGGTGTGAATCTGCCAGCACAGGCTCTTTAACTGCAACGTTTCTTGATGTCTGTGTCTGTTTGTGTAAGAAAAGAAAAAAAAAAGAAAGAAAGAAAAAAACCCATCTGTTTTCCTCCTCTGCGCAGAGCTGGCACGTCCACACTGCAACCTCATCCGTATGCTCAGTCTTTTGAAGTTGTGTCAAAATCTTTTTTCCGTTTGTTTTTTTTGGTCCATTTTTTTTTTCTTCCTGTTTTGCATCTACAACGTTCAACTTGTCATTAAGCTCTCTTGCGTTCACAGAAGGCCAAGAAGGCCACTTCCATAAATAACTGCTCGTTTCTCTAGTGTGTGAGCGATAAAAAACCACACACACACACACACACACACACACACACACACACACACACACACACACACACACAGGCGACAGACAAGCAAATATCAGATAAAATACTAATGAAATGTTTACAAGCTGTATTAAAGAGAGACACATACACCGTTTTTTGTGGTTCTTCTGGGACATATGGCTTGTTTGTTCTGCCTGAGAATGTTATTGCAAACTAAGAATCATTATCATAATGGTCGCCGCCGTGGTAGAAACCTTGTATTTTGTATCTCCGTATTTCAACTTGTTTGTTTGTTTGTTTTCTAGCGGTGTATCGTAAATCTGCTGATTTAGCGCTGTAGAAGAAACAGAATACATTGAAATTGAAGTGGTTTGTCTGTGGGTTTTATGGATTTTGAACCACTGAACTAACACCACCTTATCGTCTCTCTGTTGGACGGAAACCTCATATGTTATGTATTAACGGTAAAAGCGCTTATTATGTAGAATGTGACATTTTGAGTTTTCAAATGTAGGCCTATAAGAATCTTTTGAAAATAGCAGATCTACAAGCTCGAGCTTGTAGATCGGCTATTCTCAAATGAGCGAAATGTAGGGCTGAAGTGGTTAATGTTTTGTAACAATAATCAGCTGTCAAATAAATAGTACAATAGTTGGATCCGAGATGTAGTGGAGATTAGAGGTAAAAATATTGGAAAATGGAAATACTCAAGTAATGCAAATACCTCAGAATTGTACATAAAAAATCATTCTGGGCGGGAACCCCTTTTGGTGTTTATAGCATTATGTTATACTATTGAAAATTATTTACGTAAAATATGTACGTAAATAAGAGGTTTCTGCCCGACAGCAACGATATGATTAAACTACACTGGGAACACAAGTCTCTTTCTCTTCCTGTTCCTGGACATGTAACAGTGTTGGACTTACGAGGTCTCCACCCGTCAAACTATAAGCAGCAGCGTGATCATATTTTAAATGATGCTGAGCACCGTAAATGCAGAGAATAGGTAATGCACCAAACCTAAAAGCCCCAAAGCGCTACTTTGCAGTGTCTGCGTGGATGAGGTTGGCTGCAGAGCAAAGTCATTTCACACTAAAAGAATATCATTAAACTGAAATGTTCCTCCTCTGACGAGAACTATACCGAAGGAGAGTGTGGTTGAAAATAATTTATCGGGTTTTAGGCAGCAAAAGCCGATGAGCACAGTGGAAAGTTATAAGTATAGGCCTATATCTCGCTAACGCCATATTTGATCATATTTTATTGTTTATTGAATGGATCCCCATTAGCTGACGCCGTGGCGACAGCTAATCTTCCAGGGGTCCATATAAAATACCTACAAATCATAGTGCAGTCAGTGTCGCACAAAATCAGCAGCCTTTGGAAGTGGTTGAACCATGTCGTCGCCACCCATTCCTCGGGGCTGTGTGTCCCTCAACCTGTCCCTCCCTTGGTGCTTTTCCGTCCTGTCGTCTCATTGAATGACCTTCCATGCTTCTCCATACTGTCACGGTTTGCAGGTGTTATTAGGACCCAAGTGCAGGAAACTCAAACAAAGGCAGGACAAGAAGATCACATGAACTTGACTTTACTTGGTTAATGACATAGGATAACAGGAGTACATACGCTGACCATAAAACCTGACACTAACTTAAGATCCAGCACTGAACAAACACATGGCAGAGTTTAAATAGTCACTGGAGCTCATCATCACCCAACCTGGCTCAGCTGGTCCCCACAGGTGATGGCACTCAGGGCAATCAGAGTCAGAGGAGCAGGACTTGGGGGAGACAGAGGAAAATTATGGACAAACGGAGGGGCTATCAGGACGTGACCATGACACATACGTACATGCCTCTCACCATGCGCAGCCTGGACTCTCTCCATCACTTCCTCCCCCCCTTGATATTTCAGCGACTTTAAAGGGATTGTGACATTAATAAAAAGGTTTTGGAATTGTTCTTGTTTTTTTTAGGTTTTCTAATCTCAATTGCACCCAAAAAACATGAACCCAAAAAACATGTGATCTGGGGTTTTCTGGCTCAAACAGGTGCTCTGATTTGCCGGCAGTAAGTGATGTAAGACCCTGCAAATCCCATATTTGTCAATGGGATTTGCCAGCAGATGTCACTGTTTTCACTGTGTTGCCTGTTTTCATTGTAGCTCAAAAGGCTTCCAAACCCCAAAGAAAACTTCAGACCACAGAAAATCCATTGAATGTTCAAAGTTCAGGTTTTTTTTGGGTGTAATTGAGGTCATAAAACCTAAAAGAAAAAAGAAAAAGAAAAATAAATGAAAATGAATGTCATAAAACCTTTAAGCAACGACGGCTACGGCAACCGGAAATGGATCAGTGCTCGATGCATAAAACTCTGCTCTCCGTCGCAGCCCTTTCTACTATACGGCAGAACCTATACACTCACACGTATAGTGTCTATACAACGCCATGTCATAACCGTGTTTATTGAAATGATAGCTGTCATATACATTCACACCGATTGCTCCATCACCTCTCTTCTGCATGTGTAATGTGCTGGGCATGCTCTGAATGAAGAAATAACACTAATATATCATATTATGTCATAATAACCATGTTTATTAAAACGGTTTTTACAGATTGCTCCAGCGCCTTCCTCTTTCCACTGCTGATCATGGCCAGCGCATGTAATAATTAACCCATTTTAGGTGGGAATTTTGGTGTTATAGCATTACGTTATGCTTTAGCTATTTAAAAATAGCGGATCTACAAGCTCGTAGCGCGCCACCGAGTGGCGCGCCACGAGCTTGTAGGTCCGCTATTTTTGAAAAGTCGAAGAGCGACGGACATATAGAAGACATTTTTAGAATCTGATCTCAGGTCAGAATGGAAAACTGTCGGGATGCAGGAGACATTTTTAGAACCTGATCTCAGGTCAGAATGGGTTAAGCAATGTCGGCGAGTTGGCTGACGCGCGACGGGGTGCTCGGAAAAAAGATAGTTCGACACACTGCATAGACGCGTCGCCGTGGGAACCAATGTCGCCGTCGCCGACCGCTGTTTGCTTAGCGATTTTGACAGCTACGGCGACGGCGTCACAGCGGCTCCCGTACTTCCGCCTATAGCGGAGCCGTCCGGAAAACAGTCGTTGCTTTAAAGGTATACATTCAGCCTTTCGTCCAATCAGGATAGAGAGTAAAAAACGAAACCTAAGGTTTTTTGACCCCCAGGGGTTAACTGGGGACAGGGAAGAACTCCTTATATGGCCAGCACACTCTATAGTAGGGAGGATTATCACAACAAAACAAAAAAATAAGTGATATTTGAATTAGGTGAAATCACTGAATATACCTTTAAAGACCCTGTTATCATAGGTACTGAGGAGAAGCTGTTTGGTATAGTGTATGTTAATACAATATAACTTAAACAATCTGTATATGGTATACTTAAGCAATAAGCCACGAGAGGTCTCAGGTTACCGGGTATTTTACACTGGCTGGGGGGCGTAGGCAGACCCGACGCGCAGCGGAGGGAATCAATATTAACCTAATTAAACTATTGAATTCACAAAAGTAGCTACGCTTTGCGCCACCAGAGCGAGCGACAACACTTCCTTGTTTTGCTCGGCAAGTATAGCATAATGTGACGGGAGAATAGCGCTTGATGTCTTTACGGGGCCGCCTGGAGCCCCACATTCACAGTCACATATGAGCCGGGCGGTGCTTAGACGCCCGCACGGCATGTGTTTGTAGAGCAATCAAGCGCTCCCCTTCCCCAGTTCAGCTACAAGGCTGCAGGATGATAAAAAAGTGATTGAAGGAGTGGGTTATCGGTGAAATTTACACCGGTCACGTGACGGTAACCAGCCAATCAGAATGAAGTGTTGGGACTATACCCGTTTTAGAAAGTATGTTAATACAATATATAACGTATACAATTGTTGTGGTTGTATTTTGTCTCTTCTGTTGAGACATTTAGATCATGTCAAACCTTATAGACAGAGGTTCTGAGTTGACATCAATTTTGACCTGATGGGTCAAGATTAAATTTATTCCCCGAGCAAAGCAGGCAGGCTCTAAAGATGGCAGCACTGTGCAGGAGTCTGGCGTAGAAGAGGACATTTACATGTAGTGCCGCTTTAACCACTTTAACCGTAATACTTAGTAGAATAGCTAAGTATAAAATACTTGCAGAAAGAAACAAGAAATAAAATGTCACCAAGTGAGACGCCGGTCATCTGTCAAAACTAGTTTAGAGAGTGCGTAAACAACTAAACGTCACTTTAAAAAAAAGCACACGTCAATGTGCTAGAAAATGCATACACACACGCACACGTAGCCTGGTTAATAAACCAGACCGAATCAGCCGTTGGCAAAAATAAATTGCCTGCCGGCGGATTACGGTCTGGAGAGGCTCAATTGTACGCCCATTTCCTACACCAGAGAAATGGGGCGGCCAATCGGGACACGGTATGCAATATGGGCGGGCTTTGGTACAGTGACTTTCAATGCTTGAGACCTTTGACTGACAGTAGCTCTGACCAATTGCGTCAAAGAGAAAATGTTTCAACCCGCTCCCCTGGAAATGAAATCCAAGCTGAGCCTCCCCAGACTAGTATCCCGCGGTCCGTGCGATATTAGTCTGGTTTATTAACCAGGCTAACGCACACGCGCACACACACACACACACGCGCGCGCGCGCACACACACACACACACACACACACACACACACACACACACACACACACACACACACACACACACACACACACACACACACACACACACACACACACACACACACACACACACAGCCTGTGTATAGCTACTGTACAGTAGCTCAAGGCAGATAAATCAAGGCAGCACGCCTATACCTGATCAGGTGACTATAGTCAACGTGCTCTCTTTGCCTGATCAGTGTCTATTTAACCCATTTTGGACTGAGTTTATATATTCAAATATTTGTGCCACATTTTCACGATTTTTTCAAAAATAGCAGACCCTATGCAAGCTCGTAGCACGCCACTCGCGCTATGAGCTTGTAGATCTGCTATTTTTTGCTGCTGCTGCTGCTGCTGCCGCCGCCGCCGCTGCTGCCAACCTCCTCGCTCGCTTGCCGTTTGCTGCTAACTTGCTGCCCTCGCTTGCAAGCCCCATATGCCACAAAAAAACAGGCACAAACATTCCTTTGTCCCGGTCTCTGTTCACACACTGAATGTTGCTGTGGGTATAGATCGAGGATATAACCTTATGATGAGCACTTTCACTTTTACTGTATTATCTCGTGCCTATGTCTACGCACACGCACTTTTATGACCTATCGCATAGCACTTTAAACGCCTGCACTTTAATGGTTGTGTGCACCTTTGTACTCTGGTATCCGCTATATGTGAACTGTTTGTACCGTTTCATTCATTGTTTAATGTACTGTCTATGCTGCAACCCAATTTGCCCTTCGGGGACACTAAATAAACTTGAACCTTGAACCTTGAACCACCCCTGGCAGGCTCAGCCCCCATTAATCTACAAAATAAATCACACCCGTGTGAACTGAGTGTTGCAACTCCCCTCTCCCCTCCCCCCCTCCCCTCCTCCTCTCTCTCCGGGTACTGCCACACTATCAAAAGAGCTGTGCACGTTTTCGGCTGCGGACAGCCGAAAAACCGGGTTTTTAGACAGCTGGTGGATGGAAAAAAAAGCTCCACTTCCTCGGACGACTTGCGCGACGGCCAGCTTCCCGGAAGCGCTCCTCTCCTCCGCGCAAGTCGTCCGCGGAAGTGGACCTTTTTTTTCCATCCACCAGCCGGAAAAAGAAGCTGCGCACAGCTTCTTCTGTCCGCGGCGGCAAAACCGCTTTCCGCTTAGGTCTGGAAACGGGGTCTCTCTCTCTCTCTCTCTCATTAGCAGGCAACAGTGCAGCACTATCTCTCTCTCTCTGTTTCTGGACAACAGCGCCCCTACTGGTACACATAGGTAGGTGAACACACGGACATTGCTGTTCCTTGGAGGATGGTTGCACCACTCAAAAAACTGAAAAAGTTATAATATAGGAGATAAGAGGTTTCTGTCCGACAGCAGAACAGTTTACTGAAAAGTTACCACTTTTTGGACATACAAGGATTTTTCCCGACAATCGCCAACGATGCGTTATGCTAGCATCCCGGCGTGGCTTCCCGCGGCGACGGCAGAAGGTCGTCCGCGGTGGCGCGGGACTTCAAAGGCGCCTCAGCGGCGAAGCTTAATTTACATGTCTGTGTGTTTTTTTTAAATGACGGGACCCATTCATTTACATATCTGTATACGGCGGAATGACAGGACCTGTTCATTTCCATATTATCTGTATACCGTACGTTTGAGTGACAGGACCTGCTCCATTCATCTGATGGTGTGGTCGGCTGTTATAGCTTACTGAAGTACAGTTTGATTGACAGCAACAACAAAAAAAAACGCCGACTGAAGTGTGACATCATCGTACAAAGGAAATGCATATCGTTGCTGTCGGGGCAGAAACCTCTAGTAAGTATCCAAAGTATAGCAGATCTGCAAGCTCGAAACTTCGTGCGAAGCTATACGTCTTTTGAGATTCCCGTCAAAACAGGCCAGAATATCCATCTTTCAGGAGACCAAAAGAGGAGGCAAACGTCCCTATCACCGATTGACTCTTGTTTTGTTACACTAATGTGTTCTTGTCTATTAGTGTTTTACAGACGCCTTCAAGACACATGTAACATGTGCTCATTGAGCTGACATCTTCGTAATATTATTTTTCCAAGAGACACCAATCTGACACTTTCTATTAAGTGTTGGAATAGCACCTGACCCATTCAAAGTGGAAAAGCATCTGTGTCAACTTAGATTTTAGCCATATAGCAACATACGTGTTCCAGAAGAAACCATATACAGTATATATGACTTTGCTTTAGGACAATGGTTTTCAAAAATAGCAGATCTACAAGCTCACAAGCGTGACACGTTTCAAGCTCGTACCTCTGCTATTTTTCAACTTTTTTGGACGCTGGGGGTGTGTTCTCTGCGTCATCAGCGCTCATACCGTAGGCGGGGCTGGCGAAAGGGTCTTTCTGTGTAGAGTTTGCATGTTCTCCCCGATGTGTCCCTCAGGGCCTGACTCACACCCTTCCTCTAGCATGCATCAATGTTGTATGCTATAGATGCGAAGGTGTGAGTCAGGCCTTAGGGTAGAGGTACCCTCACAAAAAACATGCAATCCTGGTTTCTATACTGCCTCCCCCTGGTCAGCCGGGGCACCTGATGGAGGGGAAAGGAACTGTTTGGAATAACGTGTTCCTTCCACAACTCACCTGTCAGGTGATAAGGAGCGGCCTTCTCACTCCTCATGCAAGGACACATGAGCTCAGTTCGGGGCTTTCCCTAGATTGGCAATTGGCACCTGGTGAAAAATGGGATATAAATCGTGGGATGAAAATGTATAAACAATTACAAAATAAGTGGGCTTTGAATATT
>NC_139705.1:2046824-2111824 GCF_964188405.1 Protomyctophum parallelum
TTGTGCAATAAGATGCCTTTTTGTGACATGTCAAGTGGCTGCACTATGAATTGTGACATGTTCTTTGTAGATGGTAAGGCCTTGTCACCACATTGAGTACAACTATACAGACTAAGACTTTTCAGGCAAAGCAGGTCATCTCCAAGGAAAGGAGACCAAAGTGTGTATTCTACAAAGCTGTTTAATATGGTGCATACGTCTGTCCTAGACAATTGCTGAGACACTAATGACACTGATGTGTTGGCTAGATTGAATTTCTCAAGTTTCCGTCTAAATGTTGAGTCCTGCGCCGCTGCTTCTTCAAGCCGTGTGACATTTTTTGAAAGCAGATGTCTGTTGTAGAAATGTTAGAATTGGTAATGGTGGCCCAGGCGGTGGCGTAACCGTCTGGGCACCCGACTGGTAATCCAGTCGCAGTGTGCCGCGGGTTCGACTCCCGAGCCCGACACGGCCTTTACTGCATGTCTTCCCCCATCTCTTTCCCGTTTCCTGTCAGCCTACTGTCTGTCCCTTCAAAAAAACAATAAAAGGCGTAAGCCGCAAAAAAATATCTTAAAAAAAAAAAAAAGAATTGGTAATGGTATGGCTTCACACATATTGTCATTTAGACTTTCATTGCATAAAACCACATCATCATCTTCTTCCAAATTGTCCTCCGTTATTGTTCTGTTATTATCCTTGTCTATTGTGATGCCAGCATCACCACATTTCACATAGAAATATAAGCACCCATTTACTTTTGACTCTCGCACAGCATTTGCTGCTGGTAAGATTCCTATCATTGTGACATTTGCTTTAATTATAACATTGTCATAAATCAAGTCTGCCCAAAAGTGTCCAGTTTTGGCCATAGCGCCTATATGACAAATGATTGAGGCCAATTTATACTTAATTTTAGCGCCGTCACAAATAGGAATTTCGATTATACCAGATGGTTCTACATGCTTGCGGCTCACCGCTGCACGATCAGTAACACGCGACAGAGAAAGAGTAATGAAATCAGAAGAGTCATTCCAACATATTTGTCGCTTCATATCACAACCACATGCTGTACATTTGTCTGGACTTACACCTTCCATGATTGAGTGTTCGAAAAGAGAATTGAGGGACTCTCTTTTCTGTGGCAGCGGTAATGCAAAAATATTAGTAATAGAATAATTGCTTTCAACTGTCCAGGCACAGAATGTACAGATGTCTGTATGTTTTGCTTGAACAACTGTGTGGACACCACACATACTCAACCAAACTACTAGTTTGCGTATAAAATCTAATGGGTCATTGTGCATTCCTAAGGCCAAGTCTGGGATGCTATTCACTAGTTGTTGAGTGACACCTCGGATTGTTTTGCAATCAAATGTGTGACCTGGATTTTGAAAAAAAACGCTTGAATGAGAGCTGCTATATTCCCCGGCATAGATGACAACTGAACCATCGAAGTAGGTGTCAATGGTTTCAATTTATCTTGTACTACTTGTAGATGCAGTATAGATTGTAGAGTTGCATTTAGCCAACAATTATTTTTCATTATTTGCAAACCTGCATAATGATACTATTGCAAAATCCTGTCTCTGTGCCTCTGATTTGTGGCTTTGTTTTGTCTGGCACACTCTTCCTCATCTCCATGGTGCCTCGCGGAGGCCTCTTTTGTCCAGTGTCCATTCTGGGTCTGGAAACGGCACTTTTTTGACCATTGACCCCAGTAGAAGGTCTGCTGCTGTGAATTTTACACCTCTCCCGATTAGCGGAGAGTGGGGTGTAGTAGTGGACATCTCCCTGAACGCGTGGGTATGTCCCAATAGTTGCCTCGCGGAGGCCTCTTTTGTCCAGTGTCCACTTTATAAAGTCCATGCACTCCAGTGAATAGCATTTATCCATTTAGATAACTTTTTATGTTATTGAATTACTTATTTTTACACAGAAACATAATGTGTGTCTTTACAATAACTGTAATGTAATAATAATACTAATAATGTAATGTAATAATTATTTAATTAACAAATTAAATAACCTTATTTTATTCTGAAGGCAACCGGATGTCTTAAATTAGCTAGCTCTCAGACAGGAAAACTAAATTAGCTCATGAGACAGAGCCTAATTTGCTCATAAGACTCATAGGATGAGGAAGCAAGGATAAGACTTCCTGTGGCCGACCTCTTCAGAATAAAGGTATGCTCTTGAGCAAACAAAAACTATTAATTTGCACATTAAAACAATAACATAAGTATTTACACGAAAATATATAACGCAAATTATGTGTCTGTGTATTTTTATTAACATTTATAACACGTAATAACATTAACTTTAACTTCTGAATGAATAAACCCTTCCACACATATTTCTATCTTATTCTGAAGGTTGTCCGTGCTAGCACCCCGGAAGTAACCTGGAAGACTAAGCCTTGTTCTTTAGACGGTAGTGCTGCCCCAGAAGCAGTGTTGCCAGATTTAGCCAAATAAACAAGCGACCACATCTACGAAAACAAGATCAAATAAACAACTACACTTTAGAACCAAGCCCAAATAAACAACTACACTTTAGAAACAAGCCCAAATAAACAACTACACTTTAGAAACAAGCCCAAATAAACAACTACACTTTAATAATACAACTTTATTTGTATTATACAAATGCAAATGTGTTTCATGTCATGAAAGGTGCTATGCAAATTGTATAGCACCTTTCATGACATGAAATGCAGCTCAAAGTGCTTTACAGAGCAATGTAGAAAGAAAGAAAAGAAAAGCAAGGCATAAACATTAAAAAACAAGAGCAGTAATGCAATACAGTGAGGACATGAATAACAAAAAAATAAAAGATCAATTAAAAGCAAGAGTGGGTCTTGAGCTGTGCTTTAAAAATGTCTACAGAGGCTGCCTGTCGAAGGTACAGTGGGAGTTTGTTCCACGCCGCCGGCCCTTAGAAGCAGAAAGCTGCTTCCACGTATTCTTTAGAGCAGGCCAGCAGTGGAAGACCTTAGGGGGCGGTTTGGGACATATTTAGGCAGGCAGTCATGTAGGTAGGAAGGTGCGACCGTGCGAGACCATTGAGAGCTTTATAAACAAGTAAAATAATTTTAAAATCAATCCTAAAAACAACCGGAAGCCAGTGCAGTGAAGCTAAAACTGGAGTAATATGTTCTCATCTTAGTTTTAGTTAAAACTCTGGCTGCTGCATTTTGGACTAGTTGTAATCTGTCAGTTGTTTTCTTAAGCAGTCCAGAAAAAAGTGCATTGCAGAAAACAAGAGCAAATAAACAACTACACTTTAGAAACAATAACACCGGGGCTCCACCGGGCGCGTCAGCGTCGCGTCTCCGTCACCGTATGTTCCCTTTTTAATCAATGACGGGTGGCTCCACTGCCCGCGTTGCGTGACTGCATTAAAATTGCCCCGGTTCGTTTTTTGACGCACGCACGAGTGACGCGACGCGCCCGGTGGAGCCCCGGCGTAAACCCCCACAAAACACAACCTGCAAAATAAATCTTGCAATATTTACAAGCAACAAATTTACAAAGACAGTCACTTATATTTATCAGACATGGCAACCCTGTCCCTGTGTTCTCTTCTGTTCCTTTTGAAGATTACATTACACAGCAGCGCCCTCCAGCTGCGGTGCTCTGACATTACATGCTCAATGTCATGTCCATCAGCAGCCCTTGATTTCGTTTGATTTGATTATCTTTATTTTGAACTTTCAGGTAAAAATAAAAATCAATGTATTAAAAAAAATGAAATAAACAGAGAAAAAACTGACAACAATGTGATCATTGAAGAAGTAAAGACTTATTTACTCCTACCTTCTTTTATATTTACTCCAAGCTTCTTTTCCATCTAAATACTTTGTATATATGTGTATTTAAATAGTATGTTAAAACTACTAGTAACTGGTGTACTGTACTACTAACCATGGTATTACTGTGTACTAGTAACAGTAATACCATGGTCAGTATAGCCTACACCAGTTACTAGTAGTTTTAACACAGTAATACCATGGTCAGTACACCAGTTACTAGTAGTTTTAACACAGTAATACCATGGTCAGTACACCAGTTACTAGTAGTTTTAACACAGTAATACCATGGTCAGTACACCAGTTACTAGTAGTTTTAACACAGCAACACCATGGTCAGTACACCAGTTTACTATAACACAGTAATACCATAGTCAGTACACCAGTTACTAGTAGTTTTAACCTTAGAGTATATATTAAGGTTTTAACACCGTAATACCATGGTCAGTACACCGGTTTCTAGTAGTTTTAACACAGAAATGTCATGGGTAGGTAGAAGCTCATTTAAATATACAGGGGTGGAGGATTGGAACAAAATCCCAAGGGAAATTAAATTTGCCCAGTCTTTTTTTAAATGTTGAAAAAGTGGCTGATGGGCAAGTTAGTATAGTGCTGTATTTATCTATTTATATCTATTTATTGTCTTTTGTTTATTGATCTATGATGGCCGGTTGTAAATGTCATTAGTATTGTAATGTTAGTACACATGTTCTTATCATATTGTCAAAAGGCTCATGGAGAGTAACTCCTATCCAATCAAGCCTGAGTGAGTGGCAGCTTGTCTATTGGCCACGCACAGGTGTTGGAGGCTATAAGTGGACCTGTCCTGCACTCATTCCCCCATTCAAGCTGAGAAGATCACCACACCAGTGCTGTGTCTTGTTGTCTACCAACCTCCAGCACCATTTCTCTCTTCCCCTCCAACTGTGTGCGTCCACGAACCAAACGTGAGTTAGGTGATCATGGACTGTATATTGTTTCTCCTATTACCAGCAGTTCTTTAAGTTGTTTATTTAATGGTTTGTTTATCACCTCATCTGCATGGACTCACTGCACTGCCCATGTGCTTTGAGTCAACTGCTTGTTATGTGGGTTATTTCCGCTGGTTTATGGAAACTGCATGGAATGTATAATGTTTGGCCTGCCTAATTGGGCATCATGTGTATATATATATTTGACACTATAGTTATAGGTATGTTTATGTTTCATATATGATTGATTGATGCTTTCCTTATCTATTTGGCCTGCATTGTTCCTGATTGATTATTTAACATAGAGATATAGTTTCTCATATATATATTTGAAGCTTTGAGATATTATATATATATGTTATATCTGATCTCTAATTATGCATGTTTGATTTAATTATGAATATTATTTATACTCTTGAATATGGATTGAGCTGCCATTTATGATTTGTTGTCTGATAGGCTTATTGATGCCGACTATTGTTTGTCCCTTTGTACAGCACACACCAATTAAAATCCTTAAAACGAATCCTCTGCCTCTGCCTCCTCTTGGTCAGCCTGGCCGGTGGCCTTGCCTGCTCACCATTCTGTCCATTTCACATACACGAACTATTTCCGAGTGCCAGCACTCTTTCAATGGTCCTTCGAGCCGGATGTAATGGAACCGATGGCAGGCAGAGAGGAAGGCTGGAGGACGAGGAGGAAGAAGAGAAATTGGAGGATCAAGCGGAGCCGGACGAAAGGGCCATGAAGCCGCTCCAGGGAGCCACCGTCCGACCCAAGGCCCATGCCACAAGGCAACAACCTGCCTTGCTGGTTGAAGGGTTGCCTCACCCCCAGAGGAGGCGACAACAGCCGAGTGCAGCCTTGGTGGAACCGGGCCAGCCCGCAGACGAACCGCCTGCTGCATCATCCAGCCACGCAGGCTCAGCCCACCACTCCAGAGCGCCCAGCCACGCAGGCTCCGCCCCCCACTCCAAAGCGCCGAGCCAGGCAACCTCCACCCACCACTCCAGAGCGCCGAGCCAGGCACCCTCCACTCACTATTCCAGAGCTGCCAGCCAGGCGGTTTCTGGACACGGCTCCAGAGCATCCAGCCAGAGAAGTCGGCACAGCGGACACTCGTTAGCCCTGCATGACACCCAAGTGGCCGCCCTCAACGAACGGAAGAGGGCCATGGCTCTGTTAGAGATCGAACAGCAGATCAAGGAGGACAGAATCGCAGACGAGCGATGTCGGATCCTGGAAGAGCGGACTCGGTGGGACCAGGAGCGGACTCGGCGGGACCTGCAGGAGAAGGAGGACATCACCAAGCACATGGTGCAACAGCGGAGGCTGAGACAGGCCAGGCAGAGGTTGGAGGAGGCCCAGATTGTCTCGTCTTTCCTTGAGCAGAACGAGCAGGCAGATGAAGGCACAGAGACCATCCACCCGGGAAGGTCCGTCCACCTACCAGAGGGCTCAGCCCAGCAGGTGTCCGTTGACCACCATGCATACGCAGCCCTCCAGGGACGACCGAGTGCAGCGCTGGGCCCAGTAGCCTTCACTGCAGAGCCGACGCACCAAGCCATCTGCTCGGCAAAACCCGGGACCCCTATACCACCTCCTACAGTTCCACTGCCCTCTCAACAAGAACCCAGTCCACCCAACATTCCAGCTACTCAGCCATCAGGTGACCATCGGCCCACCGATGAGGACGCCGTACCTGAGTTCCAGAAGGAGCTGAGCATGCTCACGATGGGAGCAACTAAGAAGCTGCATATTGACCAACCAAACTGTTCAAAGGTCAAGTTGGAAGTGTCAAAGGTCACACCATTTAATGGAGAAAGAAGCACAGATGATTTTGCCGTCCTAGATGATGGAACCGAAAGGACCATCATTCTCCCAGCTGCAGTCCGGCAGCTTAACCTGAGGGGCACACCCGAGGCCCTTAACCTAACGGTGAGATCAAATGTGCTTCAAATAACCGGTACAGCCGTGGCCTTCTCCATTACCTCTGCAGGTCAACCTGGCCTGATGGATCCAACCTTAACCCTCCCACTTACCAACTTGGTCAAAGTGAAGCCTCTTACCCTCATCGGGCCTGACTACCCGTATTTTGTCACCCCGATTGAGCCAGTGGTGGCTGGGCCATTTTGTGGGCCTGTTGCTAACCACACGTCCTTGGGCTGGGCAGTAAAAGTTCCGGCCCATCCACTCACCTACGGGAATGGAGTTCAATCGCTATGGACCTCTACCCAGTCAACTCGACCCAGTCCGAGAGCCGGACCACCTTCCCCCTCCAAACCAGACGCCCGAGGGGCAGCCCATTGGCCTGCCTCCCTTCCACCACCTAGTGAGGGCCCAGAGTCTTCATCTGCAAGATGCTATAGCATCCCTTCCAAGCCTGCAGAGTCCCAGACATGGGAAGAGGTGGTGATCGCTGCTACACCTGAGAATGTTGACGGGGTGGCTTCCTCAGCACCAATCGATCAGCTAGCGTTGCGTACAACGATTGAGCCTTTGGTTGAACTGGAATTTATCCAAATTCCGGGGTGGCTGTCAAAAGGCTCATGGAGAGTAACTCCTATCCAATCAAGCCTGAGTGAGTGGCAGCTTGTCTATTGGCCACGCACAGGTGTTGGAGGCTATAAGTGGACCTGTCCTGCACTCATTCCCCCATTCAAGCTGAGAAGATCACCACACCAGTGCTGTGTCTTGTTGTCTACCAACCTCCAGCACCATTTCTCTCTTCCCCTCCAACTGTGTGCGTCCACGAACCAAACGTGAGTTAGGTGATCATGGACTGTATATTGTTTCTCCTATTACCAGCAGTTCTTTAAGTTGTTTATTTAATGGTTTGTTTATCACCTCATCTGCATGGACTCACTGCACTGCCCATGTGCTTTGAGTCAACTGCTTGTTATGTGGGTTATTTCCGCTGGTTTATGGAAACTGCATGGAATGTATAATGTTTGGCCTGCCTAATTGGGCATCATGTGTATATATATATTTGACACTATAGTTATAGGTATGTTTATGTTTCATATATGATTGATTGATGCTTTCCTTATCTATTTGGCCTGCATTGTTCCTGATTGATTATTTAACATAGAGATATAGTTTCTCATATATATATTTGAAGCTTTGAGATATTATATATATATGTTATATCTGATCTCTAATTATGCATGTTTGATTTAATTATGAATATTATTTATACTCTTGAATATGGATTGAGCTGCCATTTATGATTTGTTGTCTGATAGGCTTATTGATGCCGACTATTGTTTGTCCCTTTGTACAGCACACACCAATTAAAATCCTTAAAACGAATCCTCTGCCTCTGCCTCCTCTTGGTCAGCCTGGCCGGTGGCCTTGCCTGCTCACCATTCTGTCCATTTCACATACACGAACTATTTCCGAGTGCCAGCACTCTTTCACATATGCTGTAACTATTTATTTATAGATAAAAATATAATCAGCATGACATCTCGGATCTCAGAAACTACATCTTCCAGAGTGCAGCAGCAAGATGGCTGCTCGTTACCTGATTAGGAGCACCTTAAAAGGAATGGGGCTTCAGTCATTCTCATATGTCGGCCTCCTGGTGGCGCTATAAAGAGCAGATGTTAAAAATTCCAGGCAAAGGTTTTTCCTTTGGCATACAAAGTTATCCACAGATCCGTGCAGTTAGAGGTAAAAGCACTTTTCGGCCAGTTATAGTGCCACCATGAGGCTGAGTTGAAACTGTTCATGTGGCATTTCTTCCTCGGCCTAGTGGGAATGTGCGTGCACAATTTCACGGAAATCACACGATGTGTTCATGATTTGCAGCATTTTGTTTGAAACTGAGCACTCCGGCGAACTTTGGAAGCCAATCTTAGCCAATCAGGATGGAGTCAGAGAAAGACCGGTGAAAGACCGGTTTCGTTGAATGGCTCTAGAGAGACTGTGTACCAATTTGCATGATGTCTGGACAAAATCTGTAGGTGTACTGTCCAAAGACTTGTTTTGCACATAGCGGCGTCCTGGTGGCGGCGTGGCGCTATAACAGGCCGTTCTGGAAATGTTGGGGCAGAGGTTCATCGTTTGCACACACATCCAGGGAGTGTGTGTGCAAAATTTGGCATCGACCGGGTTAACGGTGCCGGAGATTAGCTGTTCACAGATGGACGGATGGACACACGGACGGACGGAGTGCAAAACATACTAGCTCCCGATACCTTCGGCCTGGTGGAGAAAATATAGGTTTTGTAATTTAACTCAGGAATTCAATAAATATAGGTATGGATAAAGACACCAGTAGGTTCCTGGCTTTTATAGCTATGGTGATAAACTGTGCTGTCGAAATCTCAAGGAAGTCGGAAAGAATAAAGATGCGGTGCTGGAAGCAGCCAGAAGATTCTTGAGTGTGGTGGATGTCACTTGGGAAGATCTGGACGGTGTGCTGACTGGGAGGATTTCTCAGTGCCTGAGGGTCTGAGTAACTGAATGGAATAGGGGATGGGGTGGGATCACAATAGGCCTACGTGGACATTGTTAACTTTTTATTTTAGTCGTGTTTTGATATGGCAGATAGTTTAAGTTTGATCCATAGTTTGGGTCAGAAGGTGGCGGTAATGCACCAAACACTGGATGCCAACCGCCGTTAAACAAAAATAATAATAAGAAGACACCAGTAGTTGGCGGTAATGCACCGTTTTGTTTGGCAACCGCCAATAAACCCCAATAGAAGAAGAAGAAGGCTAATATTGGCAATATCTGGCAAAAAAAAAAACACTGCCGCAATCGCCCCACCACCTGCCCTGAACGCAGTTCCAAAACAGCAGATACTATAGTATATTAATATAAGTTTGATTGTTAGATTGTCTTTGCACGAGGGTCGGTGTAATTTAAACAGGACTATATCTCAACAGGAATTTGCTATGTGGACTGACTAACGCTAATGCTAAGACAATTTCAAGCACAGTCTATAGACGTTTCATAACGAATTGGTTTAACTTAAACCAGTTGGACGTATTTTGTATGGGGCAGTCTGCTGTTTTCAACTTGAAGACACAAAGAGGACAACCCAGATAGCTTTGAGTAACCAGGCTTAACTCAAAGTTCCTCTGACAACTTCAACGTGGGATGAGATTGAATACAGTGAGTGGACTGAAATACCACGTTAGCTGTTTAGCCTAAGATTTAGACAGTCGTAGATCTATGTATTTTATCGATTCTGACAATTTCAATCTAATGTCAGAATCGATCAAATACATCTACGAGAGACGAGTCTAAATCTTAGGCTAGTAAGCGGTTAGCTTAGCCTGCTGCTAAACCTGCTACTATTAGTACTATAGCTGACGCTGACGCTAGCCCTAGAATGTCTGTGACAGGGCCGTGCAGAGAGCACTGAGGGTGCAGGGGCTCAAAACTCAGAAAAAGGCCCACGAGTGCCGATCTTTTGGGGGGTGGTCTTTTTGTTTCAGACTCATTAGTCAATAGTCTGTAGCTAAAACTGACTGATGGCAGCCAGCACATTAAAAGTATATTTATAAATAATAATTATGATAGTGGAATTATCATTACTTGTCAAATGTTCATCTTGAAGGGCCAACGGCCCTTATTGCCCCCCCACATAAGCCTAATTTGGCAATGGCCTCCCACATAAACCCTTATTGGCCCCCCCACATGCGTATGTGCCCTAAGGGCCCTTTTTTAGGGAGAGGCTTAAGACCCCCCACACACACACACAGTCAAAGAACACCCGTATCAGCTCCCGGTTTGGTCTCAACCCGTTCAATAATTCCTAAGGGCCGATTCATACTCCTATTTTAACGCTGTTTCGGCGCTGTAGTGCCGAAATGATTTCGGCTCGTCAGAAATTTTCAGTAGCACCGAAGAGCCGACTTTAGGACGGTCCCCGGCTCCCGCCCCCCCGAACCTCAAATGACGTCAAATTGTAGGCTCTACAGCGCCGAACCGACTTTTATTCGTCTCTAAAATAGGAGTATGAATCGGCCCTAAGACTTGGTGGACTTCGGCGGATCTGGCGAAGAAGCCAGGCTAGGGCTAGCCCTTCTCAATAAAGTTGAAACCATTCTGAAAAACACATGTAAACACTGACTGAATTTGAATAAGCAATGCCTGGTTATTTAAAAAAAAAGAAATCCCACCCGTGTGAAGTGAGGGGCCGGAATATCATCATACATCATCTCATTCCGGCCAAATCACAATTTGCGTCCTCATTTTTCTCTTCAATATGTGTGTTACTGTTTACACAATTTGTGTTTACACAAACACTCAAAAATGGCCATTCATTGTCAATGTCATTCAATGTTTGTGTTAAGACATTGTCTGCACCGGGCCATTATTTGGTTACAGTTCCTGTCGAGCTCACAACTCAACTTTGTCACATGATCACTTGTACCTGTAAAACCTGTGATGTGGTTGAGTTGATCTGAGCAGATGAGCATGGCTAAAGTTCAACCCCAAGGGGGCAGCGTTGCATTATTAAATGAGTATTAAATGTAATACTGCACAATCTGTGTGTGTGTGTGTGTGTGTGTGTGTGTGTGTGTGTGTGTGTGTGTGTGTGTGTGTGTGTGTGTGTGTGTGTGTGTGTGTGTGTGTGTGTGTGTGTGTGTGTGTGTGTGTGTGTGTGTGTGTGTGTGTGTGTGTGTGACACATATACCACATCCTTACAAAAAAAAACTTGTAAAAAAGGTGCTATTCCACCTTGTTGCAACAAGTGGCCTGCTATTGGAAGAAATATAGTCTTGACATTTTAGGCACTCTCTACAGGCCACTTGTTGCAACAAGGTGGAATAGCACCTTTTTACAAGTTTTACATGGTGTGTTAAGCCAGCGAAGAGCTGACCATCATGTATGGCTAGCTGTAGTGCATGAGCCATGCAGCTCAGGGCAGGCTGTCAACACCACACTCTCTCATTCCCCTCTCCATGTTGTGTGTTCAGTATAGGGGGTTGCACCACCTCACACCAAGTTCAAACTTAGCCTAGTTAAGGTATTAATGGCTTTTACGTCAAGATTTACACATTGCTACATTTTAAGCTGTTGCACCACACAAATTAGTTATAACATATCTCTTAGTGCAGTTGCATACATAGCCTATGTGGGGAGATAATGAGCTGCCATCTAGTGGATGAATAGGTATATTGTTTTTTCACAACATAGTCGATGCAGACATTTGCAAACAATATAATTATATTGACATATTGAAAGAACACAATAAGAGTTTATGCAATGCTGCAGCTTCTTAGTTTCTGAGCAGGCAGTATCGCGAGGATACTTCCTGGCGAGAGAATACTGCCTTTCAGTCACTTCAGTGAATGCCCAGCTTTAATGATCTTAAATCACTTTATTTTAGATCATTTTTAGTAATAGTATTAACATAAACATTACAGATACTTTAGTCTCTGTAAAAGTCATCACTCGATCATCACTGTACAATATTTTAAAACATGTTGCACACATTATTTGCCGGTATTTGCTCCACTCTCATTGTCGAAAACAATGTATTATTTAATACTCCAGCGTGTCACTCTCGATCACGGCATGGGTTTTCTGCCCCCTCATTGGCAACACACTACACATCTCTGGGGTGCAGAAGGATTCAAAACAGATTGCGTTTTGCATTTCTATTGATACAATATCCTTTGTCTAATCTTAAATTGAGTTCTTCCATACAGCATAAGTCTCATAATCTTTGCACACACAATTAATCAGGTTCATATTTCGGAAAGTTGGCATATTGGCTGCAAATATTGTTATTCTTGACACTGCTGGTTGTCTCCAGTAAAGTCATTATTCGAGATTTGTCATTATTCAATTTCAGACCTGTGTGTGGAGTCCAGACTGCAGGTGAAGATGAACTCTCCAGACACAGCCAGGGACATTTCTATGAAACAGGAGGAACCTGAAGACCATCTACAACTCAGTACGTTTTAATTTGCTCCGTTTCTTTTTCTGTTATGTAGAACTGCCATACTATCATACAATGCAATAACCTTGGGGAAACAAATAATATATATATATATATATATATATATATATATATATATAGATGGCTGATAAAATGCTGAAAATATTGTTTATTTCTATAACGTTGTATATTGTGGCATTACCATATCCAAAGCACACTCTTCCACCTCCAAATGCAATACTAAATAAAACTGGTTTAAGTAGTTCTTCCGGTTGTGGTACCGGCCTAATCATCATCATCATCATACTATAATTCAGTCAGTGTCTGTCTGAATTTCTGTACAGAAACACCGCCGTAAATCCTCACCGCCTGCAATAATCACTCCCACTTTTCACACAAAGGCATTGACCATAATAATATGGAGGTCTTAACGAAGCCCTTATTCCAATTTAACAAATTATAAATTAATAATGAATTTA
Source organism: Protomyctophum parallelum (assembly GCF_964188405.1). NCBI lineage: Eukaryota > Metazoa > Chordata > Actinopteri > Myctophiformes > Myctophidae > Protomyctophum > Protomyctophum parallelum. The sequence continues at coordinate 2,059,971 of NC_139705.1, forward strand.
TTAGTGAATAAAAAACGCACCCAGGGCGCAGTATCCCCAGCGGCCACAAGGGGGGTGGGGGGCAATATCTCACAACGGGTAAGGGCTAGTGACTACAAACCAGTGACTACAACATGACGTAAGATATAATCTGCTCCTGACCGGATCACACATCAATTTAGTAATATGCCTTTCCTCCGATGTGGAAAGCTTGGTGACGCAATGTTAGTTCACTTGAGAAGGAATAGTTGACTTATGCAGGCAAACCTCAACGTGTTTTGTTTCTTCATTAAACGAAAATTATTTTCTCGTTCGGACCCTGGGTATATTCGGATCTCGGGCTTACCCGAAGACCTCTAGGGGATGGTATTGATTCACAACACAGCTTCCTTCTGGAAATGCTCAGGAACTGATGATGAACCGTACTGGGGCGGACCAATCAGCGGCAGCTATGGGTGGGATCTTCCAATCACGTGCCAAGTAGCTTGAAAAAAGGGGACGGCCTTCTTCAGCGATTGGGCTACAGTGATCCCAGATGGAAGTTGGTTGTGAAACAATGTGAAGCTTTAGCCAGAAACTCACTTCCTGTTTAAAACCTTTTTGGGCACCACTTGTACGATGTGTTGAGATCACCCAAGGCACATTTGTACCACATTTCATGCTTTTTAGAGTCAATCGCCAACACTGTATTTGTTTATTGAATTTTGTCAATAATTCACTTCCTGTTTCAGATTTCTTTGGGCACTCCTTGTAGGATGTCTTCAATTCAATTCAATATTTGTTCTAACAACATTAATTTGCTGTGGAAGTAACTTAATATATAAATATATTAATATATATAAAACACATTCATGAATGTGTTTTCCTAAAACCTTGCTAAAACAGAAACACATAGCCTGCCGTATAGCATAAGGTGAATGTTTGTTTATAGCTCCCTTTGTGCAGGGAACAAGGAGGATTAGGGGGGGGGGGTGACCTGCATTGTAAGATTCCAGTTTTGACTATCATGTTATTTCTCTGCTTCTAGACATCCTGCACATGCTCCAGGAGGAACCAGACCCTCCACACATCAATGACGAAGAGAAGGAGCTACTTCAAAGACTAGACGAGCCTGATGGATCAATGTTGACATTACTAGACGATGAAGTCATCTCTTCACACTGCTTTGAAGTTGAACTCGAATCTGACAGTGAAGTCACAGAAGACTGGAGGAAGAAAAGTGGAGGTGTCCACAACGCAGAAAAACGTTTCCAGTGTAAACTGTGTAACAGGAGTTTCAGCTTTTTATCTCGCCTCAAGAGACACCATATTGTCCACACTGGAGAAAAACCTTTCCACTGTAAACATTGTGACAAGAGTTTCACTCAGTCAGGTGAACTGAAGAGACACCAGCATGTCCACTCTGGAGAAAAACCTTTCCGCTGTAAACATTGTGACAAGAGTTTCAATCAGTCATGTCACCTGATGTCACACCAGCGTATCCACACTGGAGAAAAACCTTTCTGCTGTGAATACTGTGACAAGCGTTTCAGTCAGTCAGGTGAACTTAAGAGACACCAGCGTGTCCACACTGGAGAAAGACCTTTCCTCTGTACACATTGTGACAAGAGTTTCAGTCAGTCAGGTGACCTTAAGAAGCACCAGCGTGTCCATACAGGAGAAAAACCATACCGATGTATGCAGTGTAACAAGAGTTTCAAGCATAAGAAGGACCTGCAGACACACCAGCGTGTCCACACTGGAGAGAAACTGAAAAGTGAAGCTGACAATGAAAACATCTCTTCACACTGCTTTGGAGTTGAATTTGACACTGAAGTCACTGAAGACGGTGATGATTGGGGGGAGAAAAGTGGAGATGTCCACACTGGAGAAAAACATTTCCAGTGTAAACTGTGTAACAAGAGTTTCAGCTGTTTATCTAGCCTTAAGAGACACCAGATTGTCCACACTGGAGAAAAACCTTTCCTCTGTACACATTGTGACAAGAGCTTCAGTCAGTCAGGTGACATGAAGAAACACCAGCGTGTCCACACTGGAGAAAAACCATATAGATGTAAGCAGTGTATCAAGAGTTTCAAGCATAAAAAGGACCTGCAGAGACACCAGCGTGTACACACTGGAGTAAAACGTTTCCAGTGTAAACTGTGTAACAAGAGTTTCAGCTTTTTATCTAGCCTTAAGAGACACCAGATTGTCCACACTGGAGAAAAACCTTTCCTCTGTACACATTGTGACAAGAGTTTCAGTCAGTCAGGTGACTTGAAGAAACACCAGCGTGTCCACACTGGAGAAAAACCATACCGATGTAAGCAGTGTATCAAGAGTTTCAAGCATAAAAAGGACCTGCAGACACACCAGCGTGTCCACACTGGAGAAAAACCTTTCCACTGTAAATATTGTGACAAGAGTTTCAGTCTGTCATCTCACCTGAAGACACACCAGTGTATCCACTCTGGTGAAAAACTGAAAAGTGAAGTTGACAATAAAAGCATCTCTTCACGCTGCTTTGAAATTGAAATTGAAGTTGAATCTGACGCTGAAGTCACTGAAGACAATGATGATTTGGGGGAGAAAAGTGGAGCTGTCCACACTAGGGAAAAACGTTTCCAGTGTAAACTGTGTAACAAGAGTTTCAGCTGTTTATCTAGCCTTAATAGACACCAGCGTGTCCACACTGGAGAAAAACTTTTCCACTGTACACATTGTGACAAGAGTTTCAGTCAGTCAGGTGACCTTAAGCACCAGTGTGTCCATACTCGAGAAAAAACATGCCGATGTAAGCCTTGTAACAAGAGTTGCAAGCATAAAAAGGACCTGCAGACACACCACCGTGTCCACACTGGAGGAAAACGTTTCCAGTGTAAACTGTGTAACAAGAGTTTCAACCTTTTATTTACACTTAATAGACACCAGCGTGTCCACACTGGAGAAAAACCATTCCACTGTACACATTGTGACAAGAGTTTCAGTCAGTCAGCTGACCTGAAGAAGCACCAGCGTGTCCACACTGGAGAAAAACCATACAGATGTAAGCAGTGTATCAAGAGTTTCAAACATTTAAAGGACCTGAAGACACACCAGCGTATCCACACGGGAGAAAACCTTTCCACTGTAAACTGGGCAAAGAGAGTTTGAGTTTGAGTTGACCTGAATAAACACCAGCGTATCTACTCACCTACAAATATTGTGACAAGAGTTTCAGTCGGGTAATTTTGCCTTTCTGTCGTAAGCATTGTCACAGGGAGTTTCAAATGGTCATATCAACTGAAGTCACAACAGGGTATCCACACTGGAGAAAGACCTTTCCACTGTAAACATTGTGACAAGAGTTTCATTCAGTCATCTCACACTGGAGAAAAACTGAAAAGTGAAGGTGACGATGAAAACATCTCTTCAATGAGGGGGGAAACCTTTTTACTGATGTTTATCTCCTAGACACAGAGATGCTGATATAGTACGTACGTATAGCGCAATCTCAAACTGAATCAATATAAAACATTAAAAGACAGAGAACTCCATCCATGGCAGTGAACGGTTGGATTTGAAAAGACGGAGATCTCCGTCCATGGGAGTCGGTGTTACGTGTTAATGGTATAAGTTTGTATAGACTAATTCAGAAACGGGTCTCCTGGTCGCAGCTTACGTATTTCCTGTAGGCGGAGCCGACATAACTGCTGGGTAAACCTGCCTCTTAAAAAACCTCTTCTACTAAGGTGAATGGTAGAGTGACTGATGTACAGTCTGCCTCAAACGTTACTCTTTTACCTGCTTTTTACTAACACTAACAAAGTGTACAAAGATGCCCAGAACATCGGGATGAACATGTGTAGTTTATGGCTGCTCAAACAGTAGTGGCAACATTCCCAAAAAAAATAAAACGAAATGTCAAAATATCCACCGGGGTGGCTGAGACCAGAGCCATAGAGTAATGGTTGAGACAAAGCAGTGAAAGGTCCTGAAAGATACATAACGTCAGTCTTAGGGCCGATTCATACTCCTATTTTACCGCTGTTTCGGCGCTGTAGTGCCGAAATGATTTTGGCTCGTCATAAATGTTCAGTAGCACAGAAGAGCCGACTTTAGGACGGTACCCCCCCCCCCCCCCCCCCCCCCCCCCCCCCCGAACCTCAAATGACGTCACATTGTAGGCTCTACAGAGCCGAACCGACTTTTATTCGGCTCTAAAATAGGAGTATGAATCGGCCCTTACCCAATCTTTCTGTTTTATGAACACAAGGCTGCTGTACAGCAGCAAAACATATTTTGGTGTTATTCATTTATACTGTTTGAAACACTGAGGAAGGCTAACATGCCGAAAGGCATCGTTTCTCTAGATAGACTGCTGATGTGTATATTTAGAAAATAAATAACAAACTACTCAAGAGAGTGCGGATATTCCTTCTTCTATGGATCTTTAAGAATCTGCACCCAGCTATTGAGACTACTCCTCAAGACTCCCCCAGAGTAACGGTCTCCTAACGGTTTCTGATTTATGCTACAAACCAACCAACCTGCACATATTTTGCGTAGAAACGCAATTCTCAGTCAGGTCTCAGTACGCACGTACGAAATGAAAACTATTAATTTTTTGCAGTTCCATTATAGTGACCGTGTTTTTTAAGGAATACCCCGGTTATTTTAGATCCCACCAGTCCTAGGAATGCACCGCTGTGATTGGCTGGCTCGCCGGCTGGAAAAGCCAATTGAAGCAGCCTTTGCTGCGCATGGCGTCCTGACAGCCAATCCGTGTTGATTGGAAGATGTTATATGCAGCTTGGGTTTCATGTTCATTTATGACCGCATCCCAATTTACTGTGGATAGTTCAGTATCAATTTAATGTCTTTGATGCTGAAGTAGGCCTAAACATGTTTGTTTCATTTAAATGTTTAACATAATTAGTTTTTATATTTAAATGAGATGAAGAAAGTCACCACTCAACATCACACATTTCTCTGCGAATGGTTTTACTACTGCCACATGTCGACAGGTGTGTGTAGGCAGGCTAAAGAGACTTTAGCCCAGGCACCCATTTTGGTGTCAGCATCATGTTATGCTTTAGCTATTGAAAAATAGCAGATCTACGGTGGCGCGATACGAGCTTGTAGGTCTGCTATTTTTGAAAAATCGAAGAGCGACTGACATTTCTAGAATCTGATCTCAGGTCAGAATGGGTTCATCAGACCAGTGTGTGTCCAGTGGAAACCTCGTTATGAATCTGATCTCAGGTCAGAATGGGTTAAGGAAACGGGTTTGCTTCTAAATGTATTCATGCAGGAGGCCTTAGCCTACATGCACAATGACAGGTATGGGCTGTGCTCTAGTCTAGGTTGTCCAATTCTATGTTGTGTTTGACAGTGTTTCCCAAAAAAGGACATAGTGTCTGCTTGGCTGCCATGTGCAGCCAAGCCTGTAGAGGGGTGTGTTCAAGCTACGTGAAACACATTTCACACATTTCTTTGGGAAACCCAGCCATTTTCACGGTGAACCGTTCACCAAAGTTGTCTGTTCCTACTTCCTACGTACGGTACCTCAGTGAATATGTTCATATACAGCTTCCCAATGTGTAGGCCTACTGAACAACTTAAATAAAACATGGTGGTACTGAACAACTATAATGGGGGGGGGGGGGGGGGGGGAAACATGGTGAAATTCAATGACTTACAGGAACCCAATGGAAAGCCATAGTGCTTTCTTAGGTTTAACCTTTTAGCATCCTTTGTATGGAACTGTACCTGTACCTGTGCAAACTGTTCAATCAGACTGATTTATTTATTGCGACAGTAGGTCGCAGTTTACTATGAAAACCTGCATCTCCCGCCAGTCGGTCGTTCGGATGGTCACGCCTCCATATATGGCCACGCCTCGTGACATCACGCCTCCATATATGGTCACGCCTTGTGACATCACGCATCGTGAGTCGTGACACGTCACGCCACCATATATGACCGTCTCCATACGCTAGCCTATATGAAGATCACGACACTGAACTCATCAAAACCCTGGATAGCCATACATGGAGAAGACGGATCATCACCTAGATCTGCATATATGGAGACGGCCAGAAACTCTACATTATGACCTCAAACCCTTAGATCTTCATAAGTCCATATATGGAGCTGACCTGTTCTGACATTCCATAATGTCGATCCTCCCCCCCCCACCCGTCCTTCCTCTTCAATGTCTCCCTTTTAGGATAGGGAGGACCGGAACGACAGCCCCCCCCCCCGCCGCTATTCATTTCAATGGAAGTTGCTCAGAGACGTTGCTGCAGTTCCACCTTTCGCCAGTAGGTAGTGGCAGCTTCAACGTTGTATAGCCTTACTGGGGGCTTGCTTTTGACTGACACATGTCCATTCAAACTCTAGACGGCCCGTCCCTGCTTGCGCAAGTACTGTGGTCGGCTGGTATGTATGTATGTATGTATGTCGGTAAGAATGGTGGTACCTTATTGGCTGTTGACGGTGATGTAACTAAGGTACGCTTCAAGGTAGGTATACATATTTTATAGAGGGACTGATCGTAAGTTCGTAGAGGTCGGCAGAGTGCATTTCTAGTTAGTGCAGTCGTGCCCGGCGAAAACTAGAGTTCTCAACACAGGCCCGAGAATTAAGGCCCGGCCCTACCCGGGTCCTCATCAAACCCTATACACTCAAAACACTGCTCCCGCTGCCACCCTTAGATCTCCATTCCATATGTTGATCTGACCTCATCAAACCCTGTACACTCAACACATGCTCCATATATGGCCAGTACAGAATTCATTCCATATGTTGATCTGACCCCCCCCCCATGGCCAAAGCGCCAGCGCTCGCCCAGCAGTCTGCTGTCACCCAGGCGGGTGTGTGCACGTACTGTAATATGCCTTACTGGTTAACTGAGCCTTTGGATAATTCAATGAACATTCAATGACTTTTATTATAATGTTGCGTGAATCCCCTGCTGATCAAGGTTTAATGGGTGGCCTACTTTATTTTTTTCTTTTCAAGGCCTGGACATTCCGTCCCTGAATTAAGATTCAAGGGCATTCCTGGGTAACCATATATTACCCTCTGCAGCTTCCACTCTGCAATGTACACATATTAACCACTTGAACCCTAGCTTCCCTATTCTGGATGCGTCAATACAGGCCAACGTTCTGCGAAAATAGTAAATCTACAAGCTCACAGTGACCTGTTGGGAGCTTTTAAATCAGCTATTTTTGGTGAAGAAAGGGGTCTTAGGATAGACCCCTGGATTTCACTTAATGTCAGTGGTGGAAAGTAACTAAGTACTGTACATTTACTCAATTACAATGTACTGTACTTAAGTACCCTACACTTTTCTTTGATGCTTTCTACTTCTATTGTACTACATCTCATATTGTATATATGTACTAAGTATAGTGGAGGAAAGAGTACATATAATTATGTACTCTTTCCTCCACTATACTTTAGTTAGGCCTACTTTGCAGATTTAATTACATCTAATTTGGTTATTACAAAACATACATTTTACCCATTCAATCCTTTTATCATTTGGCTATTTGGAAAATAGCAGATCTACAAGCTCAGAACATATCTTACTACAAAGCATTGTATGCTTCTATCATGCTATTTTGCTAAGTAAAATTTTGAAAAGAATCACACATTTGAATTTTAATGTATGTAATTATTTGGAAAAATAATAATTTTAATCTTTTGAAAATGCTTTAAAAATGGAAAGAAAATGGATATTTACTTGTGAGCCATAAAAATGTGTTTGGGAAACGCTTTCCCTAGAGATACCAGAGAACCATGCACAACATGCCTTCAAAATGTGACCTTGATTTAGTAGGCAACATGCAGGGCTTGGCACTAAGGGTCGATTCATACTCCACTTTTAAAGCCGAATTAAGTTGGTCCCAAAGTCCAAAGCAACTTAATTTCGGCTCTATAAAAGCAATTCATACTCGCTTGTAAATATTGGAGGCCCTTGACATGCATACGTCCTCCAGTGTTGGTGAAAAAAAGTACTAAATTTCTTTACTTAAAGGACCACTTCACCACTTTTCAACCTATCTTCATATAATAGGCGCAATTCTTTTCTATTCGGTCTGTGTCTCATAGGAGGGCTGTGGGCAGTTCAGAAACCGTCCTCCAGTCAGTCCAATGACATCATCGATGGGGAATACAAGCTAATAGAAACTGCAGGCTTTCTAGTCCTCAAAAGTTGCAATGCGAAAATGGAAGCCATCGTTCCCACGATTATGAAAATCTAAACATTTTTGTAAAGAAAATCTTTAAAAATAAATCTGCCTAATGATGATGTCACTGGAGGACGGTTTCTAAACTGCCCACAGCCCTCCTATGAGACACAGACTGAGTAGAAAAAAATTGTGCCATTTCCTCCGGTGAAATAAAATCCCTTTCTGGCCAAAAAGTACCGTTTATACGTGTGGTGGGGGGCTCAGAGTGTGTCCACTAAGGAAAGTAGCTGGCTTTCTAATGACACAACCCGCCTTTGTTTTGGTGAGTAGCAAAAACGATCTTTTTAAATACGCTAAAGAGGAGAGACTGGTCTGAGTTCCATGTGAGATTTAAAAGCGAAAGTAGCATAGCCAATGCATGGCAGAATCATAGAAGGCTGAAGAGAGGTATGTTTGGTAAGTAGTTAGTTTTCAAATAATTAAGTGGAGTAAAAAGTACAATATTTGCCTCTGAGATGTCGTGGAGTGAAAGTAGGCCTACTGAAATTCATATACTCCAGTAAAGTTAAACATCCTCAATTTTGTACTTAAAGGACAACTTTAGTTTTTTTCAACCAAGGTTCATGTTTAGGTTGTTATTAGAGAAAGTAAAATATGAGTGTAATTAATTCATTATTTTATTATTTACTATAGTCCTACTAGACCCCAAGAAATTACATCTGGCCACAAAAGATCACGAGATCTATTGAATGTGTCAAACTGACATATTGAGCCTCCGACACACAGTGTGGCTTCCCCCCAGTAGGTCTCCTTCACATTCAGTAGATCCTGCGATCTTCTGTGGCCAGATGTAATTTCCTGGGGTTTATTAGGACTAGGAATAAATAATGAAAAAATAAATTGCCATAATATTTTGTAAATAAATACATATTTAGCCCCATGCTCGAATGCCCCCGCCGCCCTGTCAAAAACAGCTTAAAATCCGTAAAATGAAACAAAGCAGCAAATGAAAAAGGTTTAACACTCATCTTTTACTTTCTCTAATAACAACCTAAAACATGAACCTTGGTTGTCCTTTAAGTACAGTACTTGTACTGTACTATAGTTTCCATGCCCGCCTGCCAGTGTGTTGTAGTCATGTAGTCACAGAGACCGGCATCACTATGGTTACAAATCTGTTGTAAAGCAAGTAGTCTCTGGGTGACTAACGTGAGTTGTGACTCTTACTGTATGTACATGCTGCTGTGTTGTTATCCTGCCGAAGTTTTTCAGTAAACTTTACTATTTTGATTATAATCATTGCGTGGACATTCGAGACATATTACAAAGATGCCCCCGCCAGCCCGCCCCTCTGCAATGAACTGCAGTGTCCAGGATTACAGTGTCCTGTCAATGCCGGTTGTTGTTGTAACTTCTGGCTTCTGACTGTAGTTTGTAATCATCTCTCTTATCATGATATGATGACTCGCTGTACGGCTGTAGTGCATGCGTGTATGTGTGCGCGCTGCTGTACTACCTAAATAACAAATTTTTAGGGGTTAGGGCATTGTAAAAAACACAAAAATAATAAAATAAAGGTCCAAAGATTTTGCACGCACGCTGTGCGTGCGCACGGAATTCCTTCCCAATGTTTCGCACCCCCTGGGGTCAAGTTCAAGCTACGCCCATGGTTGTAGTGCTACTTTTAGAAGTGGGGGATCGAGGCCCCATAAGACATACGCACGCATCCACCACACTATTAAAACATGCAGACGTGTACAGCCTATGTACAAACAGGGTTTACAATGCTTGATCGTATCCATACGTAAAAAGAAACTTGCACTACACCGCTGCCGACTGCCAATTAATTCAAATGTTCAGGCAAGTAGAGTTTTCTTTCAGGTTGCCCGACGGGCAAGTACATACGTGCAGCATGAAGAACAATGCCACCTATTCACAACTAGCCGTTGCACTCATTCTGGTTTTGAAGGGGACTGTCGCCACTCGTACTATACAAGCTCACATTTTACCTACACTTTTATAATGGACGATTCACTAATCAGGCAAAGTGGGCATGCATGACCTTTGGGCAAGTATAGAACATGACCTGTATTTGCCCGATGGGCAAGTACATCTGAGACCTTTAGTGTCAACCCCTGAACATGGGTTTGTCCCCATGACTGTTTAAGGCCTATTCATAGTTTGGATTTTCGGTGGTGAGGTGACCACCGCTCCGGTGGTGAGCTGACCACCGGAGCTGAAATAACGTTGAGCGGTGGTGAGTAAAAACAGAGAGAAGGGCTGGAGCGGTGGCGGTGGTTTGCTCTTCACCGCGGCTCGTGACGTCATGTTGTATTTCGGTGGTCACCTAACCACCGAAAATCCAGACTATGTATATGAGCCTTTAGGCTCCAATTATTGACAATCACCTGTTCTCTCTGCAGCCTGCCTGGATTCCTAGTATGTCCTAGTTTGTACTTCACTGTGATGAAGAGCGTGCAGCTCGCAACACCATTTTTTATCATTGGAGCCTTACCTACAGCAGTAGGTTCCCAAACTTTAAGACGCGACATAGAAATGAGACGTTTGGGACGTTATGGGACCCAAACGGGTTCATGTGTTATTGGTCCGACGTAGCATTGGTCCGAACGACAGCCTACCTCAAACCCTCACCCTAAGGGCCGATTCATATACTCCTATTGTACCGCTGTTTCGGCGCTGTAGTGCCGAAATGATTTCGGCTCGTCAGAAATGTTCAGTAGCACCGAAGAGCCGACTTTAGGACGGTACCCGTACTACCCGCCCCCCCGAACCTCAAATGACGTCACATTGTAGGCTCTACAGAGCCGAACCGACTTTTATTCGGCTCTAAAATAGGAGTATGAATCGGCCCTAACCCTATAACCTCCCCCGGGGCAGCACACCTAAACCTAACCCCAACCCTCTCCCGACCCCCAACGCACCTCGGACCAATTGCTCCTTCGAACCAATGCTCCGTCGGACCATAGTATGCCTCCCACCCAAACTGGTGAAAGTAGCAGATCTGTATCTTGTAAGCTCACAAAGCGCTGCGTTGCATTTTGTTTTGTGTTTATGGAAATTATGAGATTTATTTTAAATGTTATTATGAAATACTTGTTTTCTTTTGATGAATGAAAACTGCAAAAGGTATCCTACTATAAATGTGCCACGTCTCTGCATGTCTGCGTGTGTGTGTGTGTGTGTGTGTGTGTGTGTGTGTGTGTGTGTGTGTGTGTGTGTGTGTGTGTGTGTGTGTGTGTGTACGGTTGTAATGCACGTAACTCGAGAACCGTTTGCCCCACTAACTTCATATTCCACACCCCACAGGGAGTGGGGTTCTCCAGAACCACCACAAAAGCCTGTGCAATTTCCAGCCTCTGCCTCAGCCAATTGATTGCCATGGCAAACCCACACCTGACAATTGATTAGCCTACCAGTCCACTTTTCACTGTCAGTCAGTTTGCCCTCTTCACACACAGAGATCTCCATGTGGGACAGACAGACCGACAGACAGACAGACAGACAGACAGACAGACAGACAGACAGAACGGGTGCTATGACAAGTTGACAACGGGAATTATTAGGTTCCCAATAAGTTGCATTGTTCTCAAGTAGGCCAGTAGCCGACGGACACGTACAGGTCTAGTTTATTAAATGTAGCCTATATGAAATATTCAAATATTGTTTTTGTGGTGTTTTGTGGTGTATTGGCTTGGTTACAGGCTTAAGATAATTTATATAAATATTTTCAGAAATCTCTACAGGAAAATATCTATGGTTTTCTAGCTTTCCAAAAATAGCAGATCTACAAGCTCACAGCACGTCATAACTGTTTTCTACCGGAATAGGGTGGGTTCACGTGATGGTTTATACGGTACGGTCGCCCCAATTCCCAGCTGTGTGTGTGTGTGTGTGTGTGTGTGTGTGTGTGTGTGTGTGTGTGTGTGTGTGTGTGTGTGTGTGTGTGTGTGTGTGTGTGTGTGTGTGTGTGTGTGTGTGTGTGTGTGTGTGTGTGTGTGTGTGTGTGTGTGTGTGTGTGTGCGTGCGCGCGCGCGCACGCGTGTATGTGTGGCCTAATTCATTATACTGTTCATATTATGCTCCTGTGTGTGCGTGTGGTTTACACTCTGTCAATTAACCAACTGTGACATTATGATTTCCAACTGAACCCGGATCACTTTTGTCCGTCTACACACCAATCACTTCGTCAGAAATAGCTGATCTACAGGCTCAAATTTGAGCTTGTAGATCTGCTATTTTTGGTGAATCCTGCCCACATCTAACTGCCTTGTCTGTCCCTGCAGCCCCCCTAAATAGAGAGTGGATCCTATACCACAGGACACGTACAGCACCAATAACAATACTTCCATAAATACTCCCATAAATAACCCATTGCATAAACGTAACCTAAACATTCTTAACGATTGGTTGCCAAGTATAACTTGGCATGAAAACTCAATGACAAACACATTACATATATACATTACCACAGCACTTTAATTGACCCCTTCCTAAACAAGCCTAAATAAGATGCCAGCCGTGCATGTGAGACAACTAGCAAACCGTCAGTGATTATTTACGATTTCGGCACATACGTTTAATTAAAACAGTCCTTGCGTGTTATAGAAAGCAGTCCCGTTATGTGTGTGAGTGTTTATAGGCCCCCGGGTTCGTCGGGTTGCCCCGTGACAGTTATCGCATAATGTACGTAGCAATCAAAAATTAACATGACAGGGAATGATCACGTAAGTGGTGCATGTACTGTATTAGAGAGAGAGAGAGAGAGAGAGAGAGAGAGAGAGAGAGAGAGAGAGAGAGCTATTTCAGTATATGACATCCTATCCCAGACAGCCAATAATAATCTGGACGTTACTACGGTTACAATGGCATGTGTCCACACATCTGTGATTTCACGGATGAGAATGATGTCACAAGTCTGTCTGTCTGTCACAGTCTGTCTGTCGCTAATATATTAACGTCTAACTCATGTTGATCAGGTGATGTAATGGTGATGTAAAACAAACGGTGACAAAACAAACATTAAATTATCTTTATTGTTAATGGGATTTAATGTTTGTGTTAGGGACATAACAAACATTAATTTCTCTTCATTGTCAATGGCGTTTTTAAAACAAATATTGAATCTATCCAATCCCGACGTCACAAAAACGCGACGTCAGAGATTGCCTGGTGAACCAGTCCCCCTTGAAATCGCACTTCCGTTCATTTGTGTCAACGATGTATACATCGTTGACAGACATCCTCTTCAGCCAATCAGCGTAACATCGTCTTTTAGTCTCCAACCAGCTATTTAAAGCGATCATATTGGGTATAGCTCATTCAAGAGGAGATACGCTGTGAGATTATGAACCGCTATCATTAGGAGACAAGGCAGCATCCGTAAGAGAACTGGCAGGGTATTGACGAGGAATTTTGTTTTAATGAGAGAGGTTTTAATGGTTTGACCCGGTCTGTCTTATCGCTGCTTGCAGCTATCTAACCAATAAGATGCCCCGAGGGTGCGCGACATTGGTCACGCTTCCGACCGTGACAGCAGCCTGCTGGGCGAGCGCTGGCGCTTTGGCATGGGTACATATGTTTGTTTACCAGGGTAACTGGACTAAGCTCAAGAACTTGTTTACAGCCAGGCCAATGGGGGGTCAGATCGAACATGTATATTTAATTCTGTACTGTACTGGCCATATATGAAGTGTGTCTTGAGCGTACGGGGTTTGATGAGGTCAGATCAAGATATGGAATGTCAGAACAGGTTAGCTCCATACTGTATATGGAGATCTAAGGGTTTGAGGTCAGATGTGGAGTTGTTGGCCGGCTTCATATACTGTACGCAGATCTAGGTGATGATCCAGTCTTCTCCTTGTACGATTAATCCAGTGTTAGATTAGGTCAGTTATGATCTTCGTAGACAGAGATCGCCATACATATGCTGTGGCGTGACGTGTCACGAGGTGTGACATCATGAGGCGGGACCATACATGGAGGCGTGATGTCATGAAAATATAGGGTTAAGACACGCAAAATACAGCCCTATGAGTCTAACCACTTTAAGTACCAGGTCTTATTCCCTAACTCGAGTAAACTAAAGACCTGGGTCAATGCTCGTTGGCCACTCAGAATAGCCAAATGGCATTGATCACGCCTCCAGGTCTTTAGTTTACTCAAGTTAGGGAATAAGACCTGGAACTTAAGACAGACAAAATAGTATTTTGCGTTCCAGGTCTTATTCCCTAACTCAAGTTAGGGAATAAGTGGGCACGGTGGCACAGTTGGTAGTGCTGTCGCCTCACAGCTAGAAGGTCCTGGGTTCGATTCCCGCTGGGGACGCTGTGGGCACTGGCGGTGTGTTCCCTCCTCCGCGTCATCAGTGCCCATACCCGAGGCGGGGGTTGGCGATAGGGCCTTTCTGTGTGGAGTTTGCATGTTCTCTTTGTGTCCCCTAGGGTAGATACCCTCACAAAAACATGCCGTAATCCTGGTCTCTAAAACTACCTCCCCCTGGCCAGCCGGGGCGCAGGGGGAGGGAACTGGTCGGAATAACGTGTCCCTTCCACGCGCTACGTCCGGCCGGGGAAATTCCCCTCTGTCAGGTGAAAAGAAGCAGCTTGGACTCCTCATGCATATAGGCATGAGTCAGTCCGCTGCCCCCCCAGGTTGGCAGAGGAAGTGTAGCGCCCAGGATTACATTAGATAATTGGCACTGGGTGAAAAGAAAACTGGGTTACAAAATCGTGGGATAAAAAAAAAAGTTAGGGAATAAGACCTGGTACTTAAGACACGCAAAATACAGCCCATAGACTGTGCCTTATTTTGCTGGTAAACCCCACTGGAAGCCACGCAAGGACCCACTGGGCTAAAAAGCAGTTCACCTGCGCTGCCAGGGATAGGGGCTTTTTACGTTTTTAAGTCCGTGCCCTGCAGCCGGGGGCCAGTGGATAGGAGCTGGACACCAGAGGATCACATGATGAGCGGCGTTGGTGGTGTGTGAGGACGGAGAAGATTTGGTTCCGTGGTGGAGGTGCCAAGCCATGGCGAGATTTATAGGCGAGGAGAAGTACTTTAAAATAGATGTGGCATTTTAACTACCAATGTAGATGCTAAGGGGTAGGGGTGATGTGGGAGCACGTGGTGTGTGCCATAGAACTCTTGCAGGCGGATTCTGGACATACTGTAGCGTGGAGTGCAGGGTACAAGAAAGAGAAGGACATTAAGACCGATTTATGCTTTGTTATACGATTGATGGTGTTGCGGACTGAAAATAGCCCACAAGCTCACAAATGTGTCACACACGCGCAGAGAGTTTCAGTGTGCAGCTTTGTAATAGCCTCGGACAAGAGCTCGAATCAATGATTTCTGTAACAATTCTGACATTTGTATTAGCTCTACAAATGCCAGAAGAGACAATCTCTGTCAGTGTTGTCCAAAGTAGGGTTGTCTGGGAGAGGGAGGGACTGACTGTTGATTGATCAGGGCTGATCTCGCAAACTAATTTCATAATGGATGTCAATGTCGGATCGGGCTGAAACCGTGCCCACTCTGGAGCCATATATGTCACAAAGTAGATAGGTCAATACTGACCTCATAGACTAGATTCACCAAGTCCATGCTCCACATGGGAGACACACTGTTATTAGACACTGTGCTGTTGAGAAGAGTGTCAAAACACTCTAAAGTTACGCCAAGATGTTTGACCTTAACAACAGGGCACCTTTTTTCCACTGATTTTTTTCATGGGTCATGAGTCAATATGCCTTTTATTTTATTTCTATTAAAATATTTGCAAAAATGTAACCCAAAACAGTTTACAATTTTGCATTACTTCATTCAAAAGAATGTTGTGAGTAGAGCTGGGACTCGATTAAAAAATATAATCTAATTAATCAGAGGCTTTGCGATTAATTAATCTAGATTAATCGCATTTTAATCGCATATCAATATTCAACCCGAGAACAGCGAGAAACCTTTTTTTTTAAATGTTTTTTGGTATCCCAATGAATCAACGAATAGTGACTACAGGATACCACTCATTTTCAACATTTTACTGTCATTAATATACCTGTTGTGGAAATGATAATAAAAAGTCACCCCATTCTGTGTTGCCTAGAACTGGAGGTCTGAAAAAAATTTAGTAACAGTAACAAGTACATCTCAATGACATCACAAAGCTGTACATATTGTTACTGTTTTTTGTCAGACCTCCAGTTCTAGGCAACACAAAATGGGGTGACTTTTTATTATTTCCAGTTTTCAGTACTATAGAAAAGCGCCCAGTGAGAAACGTTCCGCGGTGAAAAAAAAGGTGCGATTAATTTATCTGTAGTTAATCGCGATTAATTGTTCTGTAGTTAATTAATCTAAATTAATCGCAATTAGTCCCGGCCCTAGTTGTGAGTAAATAAACACAAATCACACCCGTACTGTACGTGTGAAGTGAGGGGCGCTCTTATCGTCGTACATCATCATCATCATGACATAAGATAGACACTGTATGGCCCTTATTTATCAACGCGGTGTACACTGTGACCTCACTGCGTTTTGTAATGGCTTTCCTGCTCTCCAGTTAGCTCATAACATTAGCCACTGATGTCATTCTCCTCGCTGCGGCGTTGCAGAGTGTGTGTGCAGACTTGCCAAAACCATTTGGGAACCCAGGGGTTGGTCGGTCAACAGATTTCTTGGCTGGAGAATATCTGTGCGTTACAGTAGTCACATACAGGTAATACAGAGGTAAGAAATGAGAACAAGTACAGAATAGGTAACACTAGTGAAAATAGGATAATGACATAAATAAAACTCAATATCCAACCTTTTTCCCTTTATGCCTGGACTAGTCTGGTCTGCATAATGCATATACATCAATAGATAAAATAGGAGCATGGATATCGTGTGCATTCTATCACCAATAGAAACGGCTATAAAGACTGACCTGACCATCTGCACTTGGACTGACCATTTATCAGCTGTAAATCATGTCAATCCAAAACAACAGGTGGTGGAGCCTGAGTAGCAGTTCCTAGAAGGGCAGCAAACAAGTTGTAGCTGCCCCTCGAATTGTGAATGAAGGCGAAATTGGATGGTTTCAATGGGTGTTTATTTCCCTTAAGAAGCACCATTCGTGAAAACTATAAAAATAGGAAATAAAATACTATTATACTATAAATTATAACATTTCATAGTTTCACATAATAAAATCTGTGCATTAAATGCATCACTTCAGTAGTACAAACAATAAAATGGTTAAGTTATGGGCAATTATAATCAATGCAGTGATACAATAACTCAATTAATTTCAATGTAAGACAAATACCAAAGCAAAATGCACAATAGCTAAATGTACCAGAAACCAAAAGGAAGTTCAAACAAAATGCAATAATTAAGCCCCACATCAAAGAAAACAAACAAACACTCCTGTACCTCGCTCCGCTTATCGAGGGCGCTAAGGTCTGGAAAGGCCACCTTGAACGTCATACAAAGTCACAGCAAGCAGGTACTTAGTCACCAAACGATCACACTCTGTGACGGGCACTGTGGATAATACAAGCGGTTCAGTGACAGTCCACTGAAGCTACAAAACATCTTGATAGTTCAAGATGACAATCAATAAACAGTGTACAAGGATGAACATTGCAAACGTCTCATACTGTGTCTCTGCTGCTATACAAACACTGCATGTCTCTCACTGTCACTCTGGCTGAGTGTGTCTGAGGTGAGTGAAGCCAACAGGCTTCAGCTATATATGCACCCTAACCGGAAGTGTCACAATAAAAGTACCCTAAACATACAGGACGTGTCAAAATAAGACAACACAAATAAACAAAGAAAATAACAAACTGAGTCCCTCTTTAAATGTGAAACTCTATTGGTGAAATGTGTATGCGATTGGTTGATAGCAGAAGCGTGAGAGCCTGGAGCCTGCAACTCCAAAGCATTTCCTGACTGAACTTGCGCAAGGCTCTTTTCCGTTTCCCCCTCATTTAAGTCAAGCCAAGTCACCTTTAGCACGTTTAAAAACAAATATGACACAGTGCTTTCCAATCACAGAAACATGTTAGTTTCAGAGTTCACTAAAGCAAGCGACCATGCAGGATTTATTCAGCATTAATACGTTTTGAATACCCAGACCTTAATGTCTTATAAAAAGAGAACATGAACAGAAGACAACTTCTTAGGTCGGCTGTTGTCACCTGTAACAGCTAGCTTTATTGTTACTCTGCAGAAAGTCTCCAGATACACTAAAATTGTTCCCCCATGCATGTCCCATATGTAGCAGTCAGTAACTGCAATTGACACCGGGAACTCCCTGCCAAAAAGCTTGGCGTTACCGTGGGAAACAACACAGGGCATATCAAAAGGACGTCCCACACCTATACCTATACGTGGATGTGCTAAAGAAAGATGCCATGTCGAAAGCACAAACGAGCAGGCCAGATGGAGTATTGAGATGACATGACGTATATTTCTGATGATTCAGTGTCGGTCTCTCTCCGCCTATTTATGGTTTTTGCTCTCTTACCTGGTAAAACGTGAACCTGTGTGTGTCCTTAAGAGTAATAGTGACAAAAGAGTTTCTGTTTCTCTTCAATTAAATAACGGATGGCGTATTCCCAGGTTTATTCACTTAATAGGGTTGTACAACATCGAAATCTTTCGCACTTTAAATAGTGCACCTCAAATAATGAATGGCTGTATGTCTTACAAAGTAATAACGATAAAGAATATTCTATTGCCAAAATACTGTGTGGCTGATTCGGCCTTGGTCACACTTGCACTAATAGCTATTTTCACTGTATGTTTGTCCCAAAAATACGAGGTTAAAGTTAGTGTTGTTGTAGTATATGTGCTGGTCCTGCAGGCGAGATGTCCTATACACCATCTGTGGAATCTCCTTCCGGAGGGAGAGTGGTTTGACGAGGGAGCTATAGCAGGGTCAGAGCTATACTTAACTGTCACTCTCTGTGTCTCGACTGTGTCTGCAGTGCATATGGAAAACGTGGAGGGGACAGAAGGAAGGACACAGCCAATGATCTGGAACTCTGTGAGTACTACTCTTTCCAACTGTCCCCTCTCGGGTACTGTCGTGTTGTCACACAAAAGGCAAGGACACGCTCCATATACTCCACGTATAGCTACGAGTGCAGCATTGCTTCCCCAGTCACACATTTAACCACATAAACCTTAGCCTCCCCTGTTTAAAAATGTGTGGAGTTTGCATGTTCTCTCCGTGTCCCCTAGGGTAGGTACCCTGACCTCACAAAAACATGCAGTAATCCTGGTCTCTAAACTGCCTCCCCCTGGCCAGCCTGATGGAGGGGAAAGGAACTGGTTGGAATAACGTGTTCCTTCCACGCGCTACGTCCAACCAGGGAAACTCCCCCCTGTCAGGTGTAAAGGAGCAACTTGGACACTCAGGCATGAAGGAAGCATGAGTTCAAGTCCGTTGCTCTCCCCAGGTTGGCGGAGGGTGTGTAGAGCCCAGGATCACATTACAGTAGATGATCGACACAGGGGTGAAAAATGGGTTACAAATTCGTGGGATAAAAACATATAGCGAACATTGACAGAAAATATCACCATTACAAGCTCACAACATGTTGGGGTGCTGCTTTCCCAGAAAAATGACTGCGACCAATCTCCATGTTTCATGAGTTAAAGTACAGAACCAGGGGTTACCACCATGCCATCTTGTGGTGGAAATTTTATAAAAATTAGATTTTTGCCACGTAGTGGTCAATACTATTACCAGAAACCGTAGGCAGAGAATGGGGAAGGCAGCTATAATAGGATATTTGACCAACTATTATACCACATAGGGCCTATAGGCTATTTACTTGCGCAAGCAGAGCGTGCAAGTAATGTTATCAGTCAGGCGCTACGATGCGTTTGTCCGGGGCCAGCACATGTTATGACGTCATATCCCATGACGTGATGAATGATACTGTATGTACCAATGTCCCTTAGAATGCACGTGATATGATGTCATACGCTGGACGGGGACATACGGAAGCAGACCGTGCAGGTATGCTTTCCGCGGATGTCCCATAACGTGATGAAGATTATGTACCAACGCCAGGGTATAATTGGTTTACGATGGTGACGTAATGATGATATGTTTCAGTGTCAGGGACATACGCATCAAACCACCCGAGTAACCACATTATACCACTAATCACTCAGAAACTACATATACATACATATAGACATATACACATATGAGCATATGACGTGATGAATATATGTACCAATGCCAGGGTATAATTGGTTATCGATGGTGACGTAACGATGACGTGTTTCAGTGTCGGGTGGACTAAAGGTAATGCCCCTATGTATACATGTATGTAATCCGACACTACTGCCATAACAGGCATAAGTAATCATTACCATACTTCAAAATACTAGAACTGAGAGCTCATTGAGAGCCAGTTATAACCCGTCACTCACCCATATTAATTACATCATTACTTAATTGATCCTTGTTGATGACGTAATGAAAAAGTGATTTCGAAAAGGTTATAATGAATTACCATCTTTTTCTTCAACATAATATGTTAAAAGTATTTCATATATAGAGGTGTAGTTGCAAAGAGATCAATTTGGACTTAACGGTAATACTCGTTAAGTTCGAAGAAAAAGATGTTGGACTTAATGCAAAGTCTAACAGCAAACACAAAACCATCATTCTCCATGGAGGCAGAAGAACAGGATCAACAAAATTAGGTTTCAATTCCCATTGACATTAACTTGGGGATTAACTATTCATAAAGTGAAAGGTTTAACTATAAAATTGTCGTATGTATGAAAGGATCACGTTTTAACCCTGGACAAGCCTATGTAGCATTCTGTAGTGTCGGCCCGATAAGCGGCTGGAAATGAGCACAGAGTCAGGATGTAAAAAGCAGCCACACCGTGGTTTATTCCAAAAAGAAGGTTGACAGCATGGTCAATGGCAAAATACAGGCAGCAAACAAATAGGGCATGTTGGTGTGCAGCTCCACCATGCCCTCTCACTGAATCCAACACTGAGTTGGTGTGTGCTTCCTGGCAGCCTTTTATAGTCAGCTGAACCAATCAGTGCAGACTGTACCATTTTACCGGTTAAACATGCAACCCTTTTCTGAGCCCCACATAACCCACATCACCTGAACCTATAACTCTATATCCCTACACCGGTAAGTACATATCAATGATGCCCACTATTGCAAGATAACCCACATATCACATTATCATTAGCAGCTCCACTGCATAACTCAACCACCCCCATGGCTATTTCACTGTGGTCCAGTCCAGACCAATACATGGTGCTCTGGTAGCCTGGGACTCTTTTGCCCGAAACACTGGAACAGACAGAACAGAAGCAGTCAGTATTCACGTACCCATAACACAGTCTCATATTACATAATGGTATTTTCATGTTCATAATACTTTCAATAAACCAGTTAAACTCATGACTTTTCCTTTGTGTGTCAAACAATATACATATTGAAATGTGCCAAATATCAGTAACGGAGGACCACTTCGTTACATTTCCCCCCTCCTCTCGATGCTCCTCAATCTTCATGGATGCGGGAGAGGCAGTCAGCCACCACATTGGACTTCCCTGACCGGTAGTGAACAGTAAAGTCATATGGCTGTAGGGAGAGATACCAACCCGCAATGCGTATGTTTGCATCCTTCATGCGATTCAGCCACTGCAGTGCACGATGGTCAGTCTCTAGAAAGAAGTGTCGTCCTAACAGATAGTATCTGAGGGTGTCAATGGCCCACTTCATCGCCAAACACTATTTCTCCACTGTTGAATACCTGGTCTCTCTGTCTTCCAGCTTACGACTCAGGAATGCCACCGGCTTCCTCTCTCCATCCACCTCCTGCAACAGCACCGCTCCAAGGCCCACTCCAGAAGCATCTGTCTGCAGGGTGAATGGCTTGTCAAAGTCTGGAGTGTGAAGGACTGGATGGGTGCAGATTGCTTCCTTGAGGTCTTTGAATGCTTTATCACACTCATCAGTCCATCTCACTTTAGTGGGGAATGCGTCTCTCGTGAGGTCTGTGAGCACTGCTGATCTCTCTGCAAAATGGGGAATAAATTTCCTGTACCACCCGACGAGGCCAACAAACCCTCTCACCTTCTTCTTGGTGGTTGGAACAGGGAAGGACCGGATGGCTTCAACTTTCCCAACCTGTGGTTTGATCTTGCCATAGCCAATTACAAACCCCAGGTATTGCACTTCTCTTTGTGCAATAGCACACTTTCGAGGGTTGATGGTTAGGCCGGCTGCACGAATGCATTGCAGGACTTGCTGTAGGTGGCACACATGCTCTTCCCAGGACTGGCTGAAAATTATACAATCATCAAGGTAGGCTGCAGAGAATTCAGACACATCCCTCAGTACATGATCCATTAGTCTCTGAAATGTGGCCGGTGCTCCATGGAGTCCAAATGGCATGACACGAAACTGGTACATACCAAACGGTGTCCTGAATGCTGTCAGTTCTTTACCGTCTGGTGCCAAGGCCAGCTGCCAATAACCTTTGCTCAGGTCCAGAGTGGTGATGTACCTCGCTTTGCCGACCCGCTCCAACATGTCATCAATCCGAGGCATTGGATAAGGATCAAAAGCAGATACAGAGTTAAGGTACCTAAAGTCAATACAAAAACGTAATGAACCATCTTTTTTCGGCACCAGAACAACCGGACTGCACCACTCACTGCTGGAGACCTCGATTATGCCTCCCTCCAACATAGACTGAATCTCATTCTTCAGTTCGGGGATCAGCCGCTCAGGAATCCTGTAACTCCTCTGACGAGCTGGAGCCTCCCCCTTCAGACGAATCTTGTGCTGTACAAGAGAGGTAAAACCTGGAGTCTCCCGGAACAGCTCTGTGTCCAGGAGGGGCTTAATGTCATCCTGTTGAGAACGTGACAGATAAGACAAATCCACTGGGGTGGACTCAGCGGCACCAGTGGGCAAAAACTTCTCATTCACCTCCTCATCGTGGACTGCACGTGCAAACAACTGCTGCACTGGCTCTGGTCGAACCTGGAATTCCTTCAACAAGTTTACATGGAAATTCTGATATTTTTTCATTCGCTCTGGCATATGTATTTAATATGTGACTGTACCCACTCTTCTAGTGACCTTATATGGTCCATGCCATTGTGTAAGCAGCTTACTGTCACTGGTGGGAAGCAACAGAAGTACCTGCTGACCTGGGCTGAGGACCCGCTCTCTGGCCTTCTGGTCATACCATGTCTTTTGGTGGTTTTGCGCCACCTTCAGGTTCTCCTGTGCCAGTGCCGACATCTGCTCCAGCCTCTCCCTCATTTTGACCACATAGGCCACAACATTCTCCCCCTCTGGTTCAGACCTTTCCCAATAGTCTTTCAGTAGGTCTAGTGGCCCCCTCACTTGCCGACCATAGAGTAGTTCGAATGGGGAAAACCCGGTTGATGCCTGTGGTACCTCTCTGTAGGCAAACAGCAGGTATGGCAGCCATTGGTCCCAGTCAGCACCTGTGTTGGAGACAAACTTGCGCAGCATGCTTTTCAGTGTCTTGTTGTACCTTTCCACAAGCCCGTCCGTTTGGGGGTGGTAAGGGGTGGTCTTAATCCCCTTCACACCTAACAACTGGTAAACTTGCTGCAGTAATTTGGACAAAAAATTTGTTGCACAATCTGTCAAAATCTCCCTGGCTATGCCCACTCTGGAAAATAGTTGTAAAAGGCAATTAGCAACCTGTCTGGCCTTGATTGACCTAAGGGGGAAAACCTCCGGGTACCGTGTTGCATAGTCACAAATAACCAATATGTAGCGATGGCCTGATGAGCTCTTCTCTAATGGCCCCACAATATCCATAGCTATTCTCTCAAAAGGTGTCTCAATGATTGGCAGAGGTTGTAATTGGGCACGTGCCACCCCCCTCCCTGAAGTCAATTGGCATTTCTCACAGGAGCTACAGAACTGAGCAATTTGAGTATACATGCCCGGCCAGACAAAGTGACTAGAAATCCTACACAGTGTCTTGTGGGAAGCCATGTGCCCTGCCCATGGAATTGAATGGCCCCATTCCATCACTTTTTGTCCAAACTGCTGTGGTAGTGCTAAAGCCTCAATATTTCCCTTTCTCTGGTAGAGTATTCCCTCTTTCATTATATAGGTAGCCTCTTCCAAACAGCCTGCCGTGCCCTGTTTAACTCCATCTACCTCAGTCACCTTCTCAAACCAAGGTTTTAAAGTAGAGTCCTCTCTTTGCAGCCTACCTACATCTGGTGGAATTTCAACATCTAAAGGACAGTCTGGTATTGAAAGCTGTTCTACACCCCTTTTGACTGTGCCAAGCAACTTCTCTCTCCTTCTCTGGCTCTTTGATTTCAGAGGCTTCACTGGGCCCGCCTCCCATTCTACCTCAGCGAATGGCAACTCTCTGAAAACTGTTCTTGCAGTCTGAGCTCTCGTGGTAACCACATTGCAAGGCTGTACTATTTTTGTAGCTGGTTTGCCTCCTTCACCTGAGCTCTGTACCTTGCTGGTCTGTACTGGCTGGTTCACAAGGTCTAGTAGAGTAGGAACATCATTACCTAGAATGACTGCATACGGCAAAGTAGGAGCTAGCGCTACCAACAAAGAAAATGTCTGGCCTCCTACTGTCAAATAAACCTGTGCTGTGGGGTACTCATGTTTATCACCATGAACGCAGCTAATTGTGGCCTTCTCTTCACTCCACCTTTCTCTTGGGACAAGACTGGACAGTATTATTGACTGAAAACTCCCTGTATCAAGTAGGGCTTCCTCCCGCTGACCATTAACCAAAACAGGTACAGTACTGGCTTTCTCCTGACATGTAACTATGTTGGTCGCTCTAGGGGCTGCAGTGAACATAACTGGTCTATTGTCACCATTTGCTGGGCAAAAATATTGGGTGTGGCCTAGACCATTACATAGATAGCACCTAATGTCTTGTTTTGAGGATCTCTTAGAATTAGCTGAAGGAAAATGCCTACCACTAGAACCCCTCCCCAGACCAGAGCCCTGTTCACCCCCATTGGACTTACTGGACTGAGCGTTGTGGTTCTCGTGGCCAATGCTGCTCCCCTTTCTGGCTGATGTAAAGACCTCAGCGAGGCGTGCTGCTTCCTCTGCCGTCTTGGGATCGTGTTCGCGGATCCAAACCTCCAGGTCAGGCTGCACCATCCTCAGAAACTGTTCAAGGATCAATGTTTCTGCAATATCTTCCTTTGTCGATTTGTCTGGTTTGACCCATTTTCCAAACAGGTCTTTCAAACGTACGTACAGCTCTCTTGGAGTCTCTCCCCGCTCGATGTTCAGGGACCGGAACCTTCTGCGATACGTATCAGCTGTTATTTCATACTTTGACAAAATGGCTTCTTTCACTTTGGTGTAGTTGTCAGAGTCGGCAATGTCCATTAAGACATATGCACTACGGGCTTTGCCAGTAAGCAATGGAACAAGGCGAATAGCCCACTCTTCTCTGTGCCAGCGGCATACGATGGCTATTCGTTCAAATGTGGTCAAAAAATGTTCAATGTCATCCTCTGGAGATAATGGAAGCAACTTGGGTTCCCTGTGGGACGGTGGAGCGCTGTGGGCTGTGGAACCACGCCCCCCATCGGCTTGCCCATCAGGTTCTTCCTCCTCCTCCTGACTACTGACCTCCTGGTGCTGCTCATGTCCAGGGCCTTCTCCCATGTCATTGACCTGCAGCTGGAGCTGCTGGAACTGGTGCTGCATACCCTTCCATCTCTGCTCATGTCGAGAGGCTTCCCTCTCCATCTGCTGGTCTCTAGTCATCTGTGCCCGAACAAGACTCTTCACCATCTCTGTGAGCTCCTCCAGACCTGTCCCCGGCTTAGCCGCTGCCCCGACCCCCGGGTCAGGTGGCGCGCCCACTTCATTCTCTGGTGCCTCCTGGACGGAATCCTTCTTTGCTGGTTTGGGTGGCATGACTCTGTGCTCTGTTGTGGGCCCCACTCACTGCCACCAATTGTAGTGTCGGCCCGATAAGCGGCTGGAAATGAGCACAGAGTCAGGATGTAAAAAGCAGCCACACCGTGGTTTATTCCAAAAAGAAGGTTGACAGCATGGTCAATGGCAAAATACAGGCAGCAAACAAATAGGGCATGTTGGTGTGCAGCTCCACCATGCCCTCTCACTGAATCCAACACTGAGTTGGTGTGTGCTTCCTGGCAGCCTTTTATAGTCAGCTGAACCAATCAGTGCAGACTGTACCATTTTACCGGTTAAACATGCAACCCTTTTCTGAGCCCCACATAACCCACATCACCTGAACCTATAACTCTATATCCCTACACCGGTAAGTACATATCAATGATGCCCACTATTGCAAGATAACCCACATATCACATTATCATTAGCAGCTCCACTGCATAACTCAACCACCCCCATGGCTATTTCACTGTGGTCCAGTCCAGACCAATACATGGTGCTCTGGTAGCCTGGGACTCTTTTGCCCGAAACACTGGAACAGACAGAACAGAAGCAGTCAGTATTCACGTACCCATAACACAGTCTCATATTACATAATGGTATTTTCATGTTCATAATACTTTCAATAAACCAGTTAAACTCATGACTTTTCCTTTGTGTGTCAAACAATATACATATTGAAATGTGCCAAATATCAGTAACGGAGGACCACTTCGTTACACATTCAGTAGAGTAAAAAGGATAACAGATCTATATATACTTGACTTCAATCCTAAAAAGATCAAGGTGGATAAGAATGTAGAGACAGAAATGACAAGGTTACGTCAATCACCTTTAGAAAAACCAGCAATACCGAAAATATTTCAATTACCATTACATCATTCATTAACAATTGGATTGTTACATGTCAGAGGTTACCTAGCACATTTAGAGGATATAAACTCAGATTCCCAACTTGAAATGTTGGATCTAATAGCTTTTACTGTAACACACCTAAAGAATCATAATAACTTTACTTTTACATTAAGAGAAATGAACATGAATTACAATATAATCAGGGATGACAGAGAAAATGATACAGTTGGGGGAGTGATGGTTGTTATTAAAGAAGATATTTCCATTGAAAGAATTCAAAATAAAAACAACATTATACAGTATGTCACGTGTATGTGACAACACATTTTTTTTATCTGATATCCATGACTTATTTTTTTTTAGAAACTACAAGTGGATCCTAGACACTTCTAAAAGGATGGAACTATATTTTCTTTAGAGAAAGACGATTTTACCATAGTTAAAAATACTACTTTTTTTCCTCCAGAAGCAAGGTAAATGTAAAAGGTAAGGTAAAAACTCTTGAACTGTAAGTCTTCAAATCAAAATGTCTCTTTCCATGGATTCCTTGGGTCATGACGCATCTCCCCATATAGGCCACGCCCAATTCCACTACAGAAGAATTTCCACCAAATTAGAATTTTCTTCAAAACATACTTTTTGCTCCTCCTCCTACATATTTTGTCCAAATCTCTAAAAAATCGGTACACATGATTTCCGGACCGATCCGATTAAAACACCACAGTCAGAATATTGATAGTGCGTATCGATCGACCATAATTGGCTTCCAAAGTTAGTGGGAGGGGCCTATTTTAGAAAAAATGCCACAAATCATGAACCAAACGTCCAATCCACTCCAAATTTGAATCAGATGTCGCGGATGGTTTAATCCTAGAGCTAAAAGCAATTACATTTTCATCCATATAGGGGATTTTCATCCATAGGGGGGCGCGCTAATGCAAAACGTGTAACCGTTTGTTGCAGAAAAATGTTTTTTGGGGGATAAATCCCCTTAAATTACTTACACATGATCACAGGGGTGACGTGGCATTGTAATTGGCTAACACAATTCGTGAGAGGAGCCTATAAGCGATTGTGGCAACCACACTTTGTAAATTTTTCCAAAAAATTCTAGTTCACAGTTGATTTTATGTTGTTAAGCACTTTGTGCCTAAAAATATTAAATAAAGTTTATTATAATTATAGTGTTGTATTGTAACATTGTAGTTGACTTGTAGCGTAAACCTTTTCAGGAGCAGTGACATTTACAGTTGTCAACATGTCACTAAATTCGAATTTGAGATATACAACTTTGTTAATAGGTTAAAGAAAAATACCTTCAACCCCCCCTTCAGCTTGAATAGGAAATTATGTTTGATGTTCAAGCAACATTGTTTGAATGCACAGGACATTCTCACATGTTCCTGGGGTTAAACATCCCACGGTGATTATATAGTCAATGACTATAAACATGTATTAACTGTCACATGCCAAACCATAAATCACATACCGGTAAAAAGTTTCTATTACAATAGTAATAGAATAAATCACTTAAATATAACCTATAATTGTTCCTCGTACAATATTTTAAAATACATGAACTGCTCACGAGTTGGACTGTCTGCACCTTTATGTATTGATATGACACCATAGACGTTCAACCGTGGTTATCCCCCCACACTGCAAAGGTTACACATTTACAAAAAATGTGCCGATCCATAATACATTTCTAAAGACTACTCATCCTATACAAACCATTGCACAATGCTTCCAAGCCAACCAAACTATCATTTAGCTTCCTTCCTTTGAACTTTACCACTGTTGTGGTCTGTGTTTCTTCCCCCTGTCTGTTGTTTATTGTTTTACTCTTTGTATTTTGTACTTGCTTACTGAGTGTACAGCACTATGGTTCCCCATTTTGGGGCGGGAACCCCTTTTGGTGTTTTAAGCATTATGTTATGCTTAAGCTGTTGAACAAAAGCAGATCTACAAGCTCATAGAGCTCAAACTCCGCCACCCGCCTGCTCACCAGAACCCGATCCAGGTACCACATGCACACCCGTCCTCCGTGAACTCCACTGGCTCCCAGTCCCCAAGTCCCCAAGTTCAAAATTGATTTCAAAATACTCACC
Organism: Protomyctophum parallelum; assembly: GCF_964188405.1. NCBI lineage: Eukaryota > Metazoa > Chordata > Actinopteri > Myctophiformes > Myctophidae > Protomyctophum > Protomyctophum parallelum. Next base: position 2,089,059 of record NC_139705.1, read on the forward strand.
ATCACCTACAAAGCCCTCAACAACGAACTTGGGGAGACTAGGGCCTTCTTGTTTGTCCTTTTTTGAGTGGTGTATATATTGTGGCAGGTAGCAAGTAGCTCAGTGAGTTAGGACACTAGCTATGTGTGATCTGGAGGTTGTGGGTTCAAATCCCACTCAAGTCATTACTTTAAGGGGGCGGGGTAACACTAACGGAGATGAGGGGGTGGGGCTTACTGAAGTCTTAAAGGAGAATTTTAGACTAGAATGCTTAATTTCTTACCTTGCATCCCCACCAAAGAGGACCAGGTGTTATTTTGTTCAAAAGTGCATTATTGGCTATTTTCCCTACGATACGCCCTCAATGGGGGGTTGGTTGTTGTGCTAATTTGCTTATTTCCATGGAAATAAGTAGTAAAGTGTGCCGCTTGGGATACTATTTACATTATGAAGAGAGGATATATAAAAAAAGATTTTTGAGTGATGGAAATAAGCGAATTAGCACAAAACTCAATGCTCCTTTAAATTCAATGCAATTCAATTCAATTCAATTCATTGAGGGCTTATGTTAGGTAGGGGAGAACGGGGTAAGATGAGCCAGTGTCCAAGTTGAACCACCCCCTTTATCTATAAAACTAGAAACCTGTGTTGCCATGTGACCTTAAAGGATAATTCCATGCTAGAAGGCTTTCTTACCTTTCTTTGTAGTTGTTACGTCCCCACCAAAGAGGTCCAGGTGTTTTTTTGTGCAAAAACTCCTTATTGCCTATTTCCCCTATACCATAAGCCCTCAATGATTTGCATTAAATTGAATGGGAATTGCATGGGGCTATGGGGTGTTGTGCTACTTCGCTTATTTCCATCTAAATAAGTAGTAAAGTGTGCCGCTTGGGATAGTATTTACATTATGAAGAGAGGATACAAAATAATTATAATTTTGAGCGATGGAAATAAGCGAATTAGCACAACACCCCATAGCCCCATTCAATTCCCATTCAATCCAATGCAATTCATTTAGGGCTTATGTTAGGGGAAATAGCCAATAAGGAGCTTTTGCACAAAATAACACCTAGACCTCTTTGGTGGGGACGTAACAACTACAAAGAAAGGTATGAAAGCCCTTTAGTATGGAATTCTCCTTTAAAGTAAGCTCTAGTAAGCATCCATAATTTACACCTGGCTGTGAAGTTGGGAAGCACATGGGGAAAGTAGAAAACATTATTTTACACAAAAAACTGTTTTTGTCGGTAAAAAAAAGTAAAAATTCGACACATCATGTAAAATGACTGCTATACAAAGCAAAATGTACCTAGGTCTAAAATGTAATATCATACGCGTTGATGATTTGCCAATGGATAGAACCATGTGAATCATTTAGCAATTAAATTGTCTGAAGTAGCTTATTCTAGTCATTGTTTTCTAAAATGGTGGCTATGGGTAAGATGAGCCAAATGTCAATGGGAATCACTATTCATATTTTTTTATTAAGTCTTTGCTACTCAAATTATACTGAATGACCTTTAATTTGCATGTACATACACATTTAACAGAAGTTTGCAATATTGTATTAACAATATTGCAAATATAAGGTTCTGAATAACAAACTTTATTTAATTGTCCTTAAATAAATAATAAAATAATAAATAAACAAATAAATAAGACTATTTGCTAAAGGGAAAACTGTTATTATAGTATTATTGATAAGTGAATACATTATCTGTTCAAGTTTAAGCTTTTAACATTAAAATATCATGTGGTTCGACTTGCCCCTCGACTTGGATCAACTTACCCCTTACCTGGGGCAAGTTGAACCACATGCCTCATATTTCCATGGCCCTTTGTCATAGATGCTTACTCATCATTTCAATTGATAGAAGACATCCTGAAATAGATCATTAGATTTTACTGCCATCTCATTTTGCCTTGCTTCCAGGGCAACTTAAGCAAAAAGTGGTTCATCTTACCCCGTTCTCCTAGGGGAAATAGCCAATAATGCGCTTTTGCACAAAATAACACCTGGACCTCTTTGGTGGGGACTCAACAACTACAAATAAAGGTAAAGAAAGCCTTCTAGTCTGAAATGCTCCTTTAAGCCCTAACCACACCGGGTAATGCAACTACTTGCAACCATTATTCCCAATGGCAGTTGCAAGGATCGAGTTGCATTGGTGTGGTTTGTTTTGTTGCGAGTAGTTGCAAGGAGTTACAGCTGGTGTGGTTTGGGCCTTAGAGCAAGAACAGAGCCATAGAGTAGGACAGTATATGTATTATAAAAAAGTGTGAATTGAGTTTCTAGGTGAAAGTGATTTTTGAGTGGTGCAACCACTCCCTTACGGAGCTATGTGTGTGTGTGGGTGGGTGGCTGGCTGGGTGCGTCTGAGCACGAAAACAGCATGGTTGTTTTTCACGGTAACTCTGTCATTTCTCAACCGTTTCGGATGCGGGGCAGCTTCCCGGAATCGGGCCGGCACCCTGAGTGCCACCCCCCCCCCCCCGGGGACCCCCACACGGAGTTGCACCACTCACTTCACACGGGTGTGATTTCTTTTTTTTTTACACGCCTAAATCTGCCATTGACCCCCAATATAATTTTCTCAAATATGAAAGCACTATATTTCTAAAACATTTCAAAGATTTATTTTCAGGAAAACATGTCCACCATATGAACAACATTTTAAAGTTTGAATGGGGTTTCTAGGTGTAAGTAGTATAGGACTGCATGCCAAAGTTTGTGCTATTGCCATTTTCAATACATTGGGCGTTTAAGCTGAATAACTGAAAAACTACCAAGCATTTCTAAGTAAAAACATCCAGCATGTGTGTCCACAGTAAGCTGAATCATAAATAGTGTGAATGGAGTTTCTAGGTGAAAGTCAAAATCTGCCATTGGCCCCATTATAGTGTTTTCAAATTTGAAAGCACCATATTTCTAAAACTATGAAATAGTTAGTAAGATTAATTTATGTCTACCGTAAGATGAACATTTAAAAGTTTGAATGGGTGTCTAGAAGATGAAAATCACTTTTTTCGTGATGTTTATCACATTTGTTTTATCGTCGAAAATCATGAAAATAGTTTCTTGTCCAAAGAAACATGAACTATAGTATGACTTTTTCATGACTTTCATCTTTTTATCGTAGAAATTAAACCACCAGTTTTAAATGGAGGAAACTGAACAAAAGGGGATATTTTTGTAAAGCCAACACCTTTACAAACATATTCTCAAATAAAACAACACATTCAAACCGTCGTCTTGTCATGAACTTAGTTTTATTGCCATAGGTTTTAGTTGGTGTTGTGAGCACAGTGGTATACCCGACAAACAGACAGGGGTCAAAGGGCAAGGGAACACTGGTGATGTCATCGGGGCATGAAACTAACTCCTTTAAGCCGAATTCATTTTCATACTCCATCGCACATCACAAGAACTGATCAACAGTTCACTGTCGCACAACACAGTATACATTTGGTATCATAGCCCCCACAAGACGGTATATTCGAACAATCTTCATTCTCCAGCGAAACAGAAGACGAGGTGTTTCGCAGTGTATAGAGACCCAAGCAATTCGCCAGCAGCTGTCTGGTGGTGGCAAGTCGTTAGTTTCAAGCCCCAGAGGTCATTAATAGCATTAATACAGTCAATAATTAACATAGTTAACTCCTAATCAATAAGCTAATCTAGCGATATGAATGGAAGACTGGTAATTTACAGGAAGTCACATACTGACACCACTTACACAAGGGCAACGAACAAGACACTGGGGTTGATGCGAGGTATATGACCAGAACGGACACACAGACCCGGGGGCTAAACTTTCTTCCACGAGAGTGGAGAGGATAGTGTGCATCTTATTATACGTTAAAAAAGCCTCGAGTCTGTTGTCCGAAGCCTCAAGACAATTCCCTACAAGGACAGAACAGCTGATTTTAAACCTCTTTGAGCTTTAACAGGCTCCAGTGGTATATACATGCAGGGCAGGTTTCCCAAATCCAACTTAAGACACCAGATGAACCAGATGTATGCCCGGCGGTTTAGACCAAAACATCTCTGGTCAGTTGTTGCCGTGAGTCGCTCAGTAACAAAGTGAAATGTACATATAGTCCCGTTATAAGGTCAACCAGTACATCTTTAGCATCCAAGGAGAGTTGGCTGCATTGCATATAGGCTTACTGTATTCTGCAGTGAGTTTCCTGGATAACATATTATAAATTATACATAGTATAGTATCTGAGGCTGACATGAAGACACTGAGCAGCGACAAGTTGATTTGGGGAAACCAGAGAACCTATGGCAGCAAATTAGATGTTCTGTTCCTGTCGGAATACAGCCTATAGGTGTCAAGAGTTGATAAGACAGTATCCTTAATCCTTCTCAACCATCAGTGTGCATATGAAGAGAGAGAGACAGACAGACAGAGTACAGCGGTAGTTGTGGAGGTACTATTACTGGGGAAGACATAATTCAGGAATATTAAGGTTGATACGTAAACCTTTGTTGTCCATCCCTCCTACTGAGTATTAGGCTCTCTCTCTCTCTCACACACACACACACACACACACACACACACACACACACACACACACACACACACACACACACACACACACACACACACACACACACACACACACACACACACACACACAGAGTACTGTAATATGAACAGCTTTACAGGACTGTCAAGTTTACAGATGACAGATAGGCATGAGCAGTTTTACAGTACTGTGAAGTTTACAGTTGTGTTTTTTTTTTTACAGTACCGTGAAGTTTACAGTTGACAGTGGCATGAGTAGTTTAGTGGTAGGGATGGGACGTTAAGCATCATTCATTTAATCGCGGTAAACGCTCACAATAACCGTAAATATTGCGGAGATTTAAATGCATCGTGACATGATCCATCATGCCCTGGACCTGAGTTGGCTGTACTTTTTGCATATCGTCCCATCCATATTTTAAGGTAACATTTATAGCTGACACTAAGTGTTTTTACAGAACTGTAAAGTTAGCGTCATGAGCGGTCTTACAGTCCTGTAAACTTTACATCTTCTCAGTTCAGCAGCCTTTCGCTTGGAGCAAAGATACTGTCCACAAAACCGTTTTGGCAGAGAGACACGAGGACACCAAACAGAATGAATTTTGGTAAAATACATTTCTCTAAAGTTACATTTTTAAATGACTTACAAGTTGTTTAAATGTCTTCACTTTTTTGCCCCTCCCAGGCTAGTCAATGATTGGACGTACACAAGAAAAAAGAAAAAGAAAAAAAGAAAAAAGCCCACAAAAGATATATACACATATTCAAATAAAAAATACTGGCTTGTAAGATGTGTCAGTAAATGTCCAGCTCTTTGTCTACACACACACACACACACACCTCAGTGACACTTTTTCAAATAATAATAATAATAATAATAATATTGGGATTAGCCTTAATCTCACTCAATTAACAATGGCTAGTGTTAGTATTCGACTCTATGGACAGTATTTTGTTTGGAAGGAAGATACACTTTTAAGGAGGTTTTTACCTTTTCATCCCCCCAGATTATAGATTCTACTAAATGTGTCTTCAATGCCAGTACAGCAACCCAGTCGCCAGAGAGAAACTTTTAAGTGTTGCCATGTCTGCGTATTTTAAGAAATTATACATTTGGCTGTAAATATATTATTTGTAAATTTGCCTGTATTGGAAGTTGCACGTCAGGTACAATGACAAACATACCCCAAAGGGGTGGGGACTAAATCATTAAATCAGACTGCTAGGCACAGTTAGGCACAGTCAAATAATAATATAATCGACTTGGAAATTGGACATACTTGAATTGGAAATATAGGATTGATTCAACATGGTCTGCGAGTACAAACATATTATTTGTTCTTCCTTTAACCCATTCTGAACGGGCACCCATTTTGGTGTTGGCATCATGTCATGCTTTAGCTATTGAAAAATAGCAGATCTACAAGCTCATATCGCGCCACCGAGTGGCGCGATACAAGCTTGTAGGTCTGCTATTTTTTGAAAAATCGAAGAACGACTGACATTTTTAGAATCTGATCTCAGGTCAGAATGGGTTCATCAGACCAGTGTGTGTCCGGCGGAAACCTCGTATGAATCTGATCTCAGGTCAGAATGGGTTAAAGAAAATACATTCAATTTATTTCATGATTTTCAGAAACGTACAGAGCTGAGGTTATATCCCTGGCGACATTGAGGCTGTCAGTGGTGGAAAGTAACTAAGTACATTTACTTAAGTACAATTTTGAGGTATTTGTACTTTACTTGACTATTTCCAATTCCCAATAGTTTTACTTCTATACTCCACCACATAACAGATGCAAATATTGTACTTTTACTCCACTACATTTTGAAACTTTAGTTACTAGATAGGCCTACTTTGTAGTTTGATTATTATAACAAAACATACATCGACCGATACGTGTATCGTACTTGTACTATTGATACTTGTTTAGATTGCATTGGACTGCATTGTGTTGACAAGGTGGTGTTTAGGTGGAGTTGCGTTAGTCATAGGCGTTTGTAGCCAGACACAAAACCGTCCTCACCAACATCGGAGGAGTAGGAGTGTTTGTTGCATTAAAAACCGGGTGTCAAATCACCTCAGCAATGGCAGTTCCATCAGCCAGCAGACATCTGGCTTGTTCTATCCATTTTCAATCTCAAACATTTTCTGCACCGTGTCATGGCGTGTGTTCAAAAAGTGGAACAACTGCTGGTATTGGCTGGTGGTCACCACAGAATTAACTGGGTTGAAAGCAGAGTAGCAGACATCAAATATTTGGACAAAATGCTGACATATTTAAGCTAACCACTTTGTCTAACTACCGTACACATATCTAAAATATTATCAGCATTTAAACGGGATGCCAGGCTTAATGTGGTTACAAAGCGTCTCAGATAAAAAATATATACTTCCTTTATGAACAGAAGATTTGCAGGCTATGAAGGTGGTTTGTTTTATTTTGGATAAATCATAACATGAATGCTAAGCCTTGGGAGGTCTGAGGGGGAAAATACTGTACTTTCTGCTAAAAACACACAGAGAAAAAGCTAAACAATTTAAAATTCATCTAAAGCTAAAACTCTTCAAACACTTGAGCACTTGATCATAAAAAAAAAAGAAAAAGTTTCCCTTTCAGAGTGAGCGTTAAACTCAATTTATATTCCGCCGCGAAGCACCGGCCGCGTGGTTTTAACGCTTATGTTCTTCTGTCACGCGTCGCCATCACACAACGGAATATAAATCCAGGCATTACTGCATCGCAGCAATATGGTCTTTCTGATCACCCGTGTAATACTAGCTTCACGTTGCAAAGACAAAAAAAGACCTATTCACACCAGTGACTGGGATTTATATTAGAATCTGAATGTTTTTTTTATGTTATGTTTACAAAGGTTTTTTTCTGTGCAAAGATGCAAATTGATTCTAAGGGATAATCTTAAAAACAGATGTTGAAATTCAAAACTACTAGATTTTTTTTGTTCTCATCATCACTGGTGTTAGAAGGGCTTTTAAAAAGCACAGCATGTCAAATATATATATTTAGGAAGTGTGTTTTTGTGCTAGCCATACAGGCACAATGCTGATGATACTGAGAAATGTAAGAGCAAATTAAATATAGATTATGGTAATAATAACCGAGGCAACTGTACCATATCTTTTTGTTTTGGACAGCTGTGCTGCGCGTGTCGTTAGCTAAACATGAGCGATCAGTCAGAAATCATCATCGTCATCACAATTACATACTGCATCAAATATATAACACACAATATATATTATTCAATATATATTTCTCATACTGTATGTTTAAGCAAAATAAAAACCTTAACAAAATAAATCTCTGATCCATTTTACAATATGTAAAACAAAACCAAAAATTGATATTCCTAACACATTTCTTTAAAAAGTGCTAGTGATATTATTTTACAATGTGCAAATGTTTGTTTTTTTAATTTGTTTTAGACAGTATATCTTACATTCTAATAATTGTTCTATCTTCCCAATGAGTGGTTGATGTTTTTAGTGGTTGCTTAGAGACAGAGTTCTAGACATGCCCCCTACTGAGGGGAGGGGTTAGATGTTAGACACGCCCCCTACTGAGGGGAGGGGTTAGATGTTAGACACGCCCCCTACTGAGGGGAGGGGTTAGATGTTAGACACGCCCCCCCTGCAGACTTCTGGGAGGAGTGGTTTGTTAACCAGAGCCGTTTAACCCATTCTGGGCGGGAACCCCTTTTGGTGTTTTTAAACTAAGCATTATGTTATACTTAGCTATTGAAAAAATAGCAGATCTACAAGCTCATATAGCGCCGCCACCGAGTGGCGCCCTACGAGCTTGTAGGTCTGCTATTTTTGAAAAATCTTTAAAAATGCGGCACAAATCTTTGAATATATATATATTCTTTCAGAATACTTTTTTGTGTTTTTTTCTCGACGTCAGGCCTAAATGGGTCAAAGCTGTGTGGGTTTGGCTATCAGCTGTCGGTTCACCGGGGGTTAAGACAAAAACACAAGGCATGGTTTGGCATCAATTTGTGAGCCCTCCCTTCCCTTTCCATCTTTCCTTCTCTCCTTCCCTCTTTCCTTTCCGTCCTTTTCCCTTTGCGTCGCAATTCCTTCCTTTTTTTCCGTTCTCCCTCTGTCGTTTGTTTCCAATAATATATAACTCGGCTCTAACTAACGAATAATAACACGTCTTTATGTCTAACGCAGTCTGTCCTAGTTGACCCAAACCACACTTCTAACTCATGATGATGGCATCACCATCCTATGCTTACTTGAAGATCGTCGTGGTAATTAACGACCGGTTCATTAGTCCTACTGTGTCTGTAGCTGTGTGTGCCATGTGTGCGATGTGTACGATGTGTGTGTGTGTGTGTGTGTGCGCGTACAGAGGACTGATCTAGGCAGTTTACTGGTTCATATGGCAGCCATGGAGCCCTGCGCCGGGTTCGAGGGTCAGAGCTTGAACCCTGCAGGGTTGAAATCTACATCCTTTTGGCACTTAATTGATTCATTATTTGCACATTGAGTGTCGACGTCTCATCTTACGTGATACGTACTGTCCACTAAACCAGAATTACCTTCAAAGTAGCCTTTTAGAAATACAGGGAACCGATACATGTTCACTGTGTGAATCAACAGCTGGTTTCACATCTCAAGACCAAGATCCTAGGTCAGCCAGTGATCGAGACTGATCCTAGGTCAGCCAGTGATCGAGACTGATCCTAGGTCAGCCAGTGATCGAGACTGATCCTAGGTCAGCCAGTGATCAAGGCTCAAGGCTATAAGACATGCTGAAACCGGGGGATAATAAATATTCAAGACAAATAGGCTTTCTAAAAGTATGAAACTGTCAAAGTTGACTCAATGGCAGGACTTTGGTCATATTTATATAAAGGGAGATTAAGTCTCAAAGATTTAGATGTTCTTTTGTGGTGTCTATTTGTTTGGTGAAACAAACTTCCAACATTCAGGGTGTCTCGTTTTTAAAGTGCTTAGATTATAGTTTGGGGACGTTGACACTTCTTAAAAGAAAAAGAAGATTTCCAGCTTTTACGTTCAGGTTCTGATAGTGGTCAGCATTGAGTGTGGTCACAGATGAGAGGTTTTTACGTCAGTCTGCTTGTTTAGAACTCTGTCTTATATAAGCCCCATTTCTACTTTGTCGCGTGTCGAAAACGACAGACCTAGAAGCTCACGCGTCGCGTCGCGTAGGTCGGCTGTTTTCAGCGAGCAACACCGAAGCATAAACGAGGCTTTAAACATGGACCATTATATACACATGCACAGATCATGGAACTTTTACAGATGTGTACAAAAGGAGACGCCAGACTAAAGTGAGCTATTTCTGTAGGTTTTGAATGGCACAGCATTGCAGTGCTTGTTGTTACTGTACAAGGTGATGTGGTCATCATCACTGATGGAGGAGGTTCTTGTGGTGATGTATAGCTGAACGTGTAATGGCCACAGATACTAATGGACAAAAGCCAAGAGTGTGTGTGTGTGTGTGTGTGTGTGTGTGTACATGAGTGTGCAAGTATGCGTGCCCCCATTCAAAGACAACATGGCATTGCTGCCAGCCCCCCAGCCCATTGGGACCTATATGTTGGTAGAACTTCCCCCCCCCCCCCCCCCCCCGAGACGTCATCTGTGACATTTAATTATTGCTATATAGCAAAATAAAATTATTTGATAAAAAAAAAAAAAAAAAAAAAAAAGATTTTCAGAACATTTTAGGTTTGTTTGAAATGGGTAAACAGTAAAAAAAAAAAAAAAAAAAAACGTTCAATATAAAATCAGCCAAATGTGTTACCAGTTTGAAGAACACTTCCCCCCCACCCCCCACCACCCCCCCAATAAAATGGCTTATCTTTGGGAAGCGTTGGCTTGTTGTGTCGTTGCGTCGATCCAACGATAAAACCCAGGGAATATAATTCTTCTCCATTTCAAATCCGTATGATCCGTGTGCCGACAGGGGGTCGGGAACTGAAGGTCGTTTTTTTCTTTGGGGGGGGGGGGGGGGGGGACAGATGACGGAGAGCTGTGATTGGTGGAAAGGCCTACTACATGACGCTCTCAAAGATGATGACCTTGTCGTCGGAGCCCGGGGACAGGGAGGGCAGTGACTTCATGTGGGTGTCGGGGGACATGTACTCCAGATGGTGATGACCCCACACAGGCGTGGTCAGATAAGCCCAACGCTGAAAACAACAAAATGCATTATTATCACCAGGAGTATAGACAAAACAGTATAGATGATAACAAATATTGTGAGCTTTTAGATTGAACCAATAAGCCACGAGAGGTCTCAGGTTACCGGGTATTTTACAATGGCTGGGGGGCGTAGGCAGACCTGACGCGCGGCGGAGGGTCTTCTACCCTCTCCCAGCCATTGGAATGGCTGGTAACCAGCCAATCGGAATCAAGTATTGGGACTACCCGTTTCAGAAAATTTATTAACCTCCTTGAGGGTTCCTTTGGCGGCGGCGAGTTTATAGAGAACGCTGACAGGAATGCACAGCATGGAGGACAGGGCCATGCACCAGCCGATCACCTCGCCCCACCACGGATACACATACGAGTTGTTGTAGGTCAGAGGCTTGTAGTTGAACAGATGGAAGAAGAAGATAAACTGCAGAGAGAGAGAGAGAGAGAGAGAGAGAGATGGTTATCTGGGCGGCATATCGACAATTTAGCCGTTTAGCAGAACAGACATTCTTATAGGGCCGATTCATACTCCTATTTTACCGCTGTTTCGGCGCTGTAGTGCCGAAACGATTTCGGCTCGTCAGAAATTTTCAGTAGCACCGAAGAGCCGACTTTAGGACGGCTAAGAGCCATGGAGGAGGGATCGCGGTTTACATAAACAACAAATGGTGCTCCCAATTCACTGTGAGGGAGTCGTTGTGTAACCAGGACATTGAATTACTATGTCTAAGTATGCGACCCTTTTATCTACCGCGCGAATTCGGTAACATTGTGTTGTGTGCTGTTTACATCGCACCTAGCGCGAATGCTGCTAGGGCAGCCACCGCTGTAGCTGACTGTGTTCACAGGCAATTGAAACGCACCCCCGAAGCACCGTGTTTTGTCTTGGGTGACGTTAACCACTGTAAACTCGAATCTGTGCTACCTGGATTTCAGCAGTATGTTGACTGTAAGACAAGAGGGAACAACATCTTAGACAAATGCTATGGCAATATTAAGAACGCCTATAGAGCCAAGGCTAAACCTCCTCTGGCCAATGCAGATCACAATGTTGTTAATTTAATCCCCACATACAAGTCACTGCTTAAGAGCAGTAAACCACAGGTTAAAACCATTTATGTGTGGGACAATGATGGCATTGAAACGTTGAAGGGATGCTTTTGTTGTACTGACTGGAGCCTCTTCCATAGCCTAGACCTGGAGGAGGCTACAGATACCATAACAGAGTACATTAAGTTCTGTAAAGACAATGTGTTGACAAAAAAGACCATAACAATGTACCCCAATAATAAACCCTTCATTTCAAGGGAAATCAAAGAATGCATAGTTAGGAAACAAAGGGCATTCAACAGCGGGGATTTGGTAACCATGAAGAATATTCAGAAGGAGATTAACCTTAAAATAAGGGAGGCTAAACAGAAGGAGAAGGAGAAGTTTGAGGCCTACTGCTCCTCTTCTAATTCCAAAAGAATGTGGGAATCTATGAAGGCCATGACCAACATGGCTCCAGCTAAGAAGGGCCTTTGTGTTGCTAATGAAAAGGAAAAGGCAGATGAATTAAATAACTTTTATGCAAGGTTTGAAACAGCTGACTTTTCGCATGAACAAAATGCTGCCCTAGAGTCTGTATCCACACACAGTGATCTGGGAATTACTGTAGATGAACGTGAAGTCCAGAGGTTGTTTTCCCACACATGTCCCCGGAAGGCTTCAGGTCCAGACGGGATATGTGGCCGGCTGCTGCATTCATGCAGTCAGGAGCTAGCTGAGGCTTGGTGTCCCATCTACCAGAAATCACTGGACTCATGTACTGTTCCCCCCACCTGGAAAGACTCTATCATAATTCCTGTTCCCAAAAGGGCAGGCTGCAAAGAAAATAATGACTACCGTCCTGTCGCCTTGACTTCAGTAGTCATGAAATGCTTTGAGAAGATCATTGTCAGTCTGCTGAAGGCAGCGGTAGGCTGCTCATTGGACATTTTTCAGTTTGCCTATAGGAGCAACAGGGGTATAGAGGACGCAGTCTTGACCTTGGACCATTTTCTTTTGAAACACTTGGACAATAACAAAGCCTATGCACGCCTTCTTCTTGTAGATTTCAGCTCAGCGTTTAACACAATACAGCCACACTTATTAATTAAGCGGTTGAGGGACCTAAGTGTCCATCCGCTTATTATTAGATGGTACCATTCATTCCTAACTAAACGCACACAAAGGGTCAGTGTCAATGGCACTATGTCAGAGAGCAGAACCATGAGTACTGGAGCACCCCAGGGCTGCGTTAGCTCACCTGTCCTTTTTACCCTGTACACTAATGAGTGTAGAAGTGGCAACCCGAACAATTACATCATAAAATTCTCGGATGATACTGCCATCTTAGCCCTTCTGGATAAGGATAGGGATGTAGCTGACTACTTTTCAGAGGTACAGAACTTTGTTAAGTGGTGTGATGACAACCACCTAACTCTTAATGTTAAGAAGACACAGGAGATGGTATTTGACCCCAAGAGTATTGGTGACCACAGGCCTGTGGTCATCCATGACTCGACCATCTCACAGGTCTCCTCATATAAATACCTGGGGATCTGTATTGACAACTCAATGACTTGGAATACACATGTTGACAGTCTCTGTAGTAAACTACAGCAAAGACTGCACTTCCTTCGGCGTCTCAGGGTTCATGGTGTTGACCAAAGATTTATGTTAGTGTTCTATCGAGCAGTCTTGGAAAGCCTGGTCAGGTTTGGCATCACAGTTTGGTTCGGTAATCTCTCAGTGCAACTGAGGTCCAAATTGTTCAGATTGGTGCAGACTGCAGGGAAGATCATAGGGGTAAGACAACTCCCCTCTCTTCAGTCTATTTATGAGCAGGCTACATTAAAACAGGCTCAAAAAATTGTCAGTGATGTTACCCATGTTCTATATGGCGAGTTTGTACTTCTGCCCTCTGGGAGAAGATACAAAGAACCAAAGTGGAAGTACATTAGATTTAAAAAATCGTTTGTATCAGCATCAACTAAGATGCTGAACGAGGCTCTGAAACAGCGGTAACTACGTGAGGCCTGATTATCCACATCATGTGTGCAATTGTGTAATGTTGTGTCTTCCTCTGTAATGTATGTTTGTTGTCATTGATGTTTTATGTGTGGCTGTAGCTGGGGTGAAAGCCCAAGACAAATTTCCCTTGTGGACAATAAAGTTTACCTTGACCTTGACCTTGACCTTGTACCCGCCCCCCCGAACCTCAAATGACGTCACATTGTAGGCTCTACAGCGCCGAACCGACTTTTATTCGGCTCTAAAATAGGAGTATGAATCGGCCCTTATCCAGAGCGACGTATAATCAGTGTTAATCCATTTAAATAAATAAAAGAACGTTGGCTCTGAAATAATGTATATTCAAAGATTTGTGCTGCATATATATATATATATATCAAATGCAGGGAGACCGTGTAGTGCCTCAGTGAACTAGGAAATCCATAAAAACCAAGAAACTGGCATCAGTTTGAACACTAAAATACTATAAAACAATATATTTGTCTTTTGAAACTATAACATACCGTACCAATCAATTGGATTTAATCTTTGACAGACTAATTTACCATACAAAAACAAAATACAATGCCGTCATGCGGTACAGTATGTACAATTATTTAATGAACAATTTAACCGGGGCATATCGTCATAATCCTCGTCTTACCAGACAGACAGTGGGAGTAATGAAAGACCAACACCATTTCATCCATGGAAACGGTCTGTAGCCAATCATACGAGCCACATCATCCATGAAGCGATCAGCTCCTAGTACACAGAACACACACACACACACACTGTCAAAACACAATACATAATGCACAATGTGTGTGTGTGTGTGTGTGTGTGTGTGTGTGTGTGTGTGTGTGTGTGTGTGTGTGTGTGTGCGTGCGTGCGTGCGTGCGTGTGTCTCACCATAAACCCAGGCCACCACCACACACTCCCAGAAGGCTTGCCAAAGTAGAGTCATTCCACTGGCGGAGTAGTAGTCAAACAGCTGGAAAACATACATTCCACCCTACACATGCACACATACACATACACATACACATACACATACACATACGTGTTAGAGCCCTAGCTGTGCCGTCACAACTTAATCCATTCCATCAAAAAAAAATTTTTTAATAATATATATATTCAAAGATTTGCGACACATTTTCACGAGAAATCAATGCATTCCACAGGGTTGGGGCAGCAATTCCAGAACAGTGGAAAACATGGCAATTAGATAACATCACTCGGTTGATTTATCAATACCAACATTTGAGTTAGGCCATAAGCGTTTTGTCTGGTCGAGCGTGGGTTGGACTTGGACGTGGGTTCAACTCCAATGACATAGCTTGAGTCGCACTAACATTGGCCCCATATGGAACGTCACTCCGCTATAATGTAGCTCTACATATCGGAAGGAGAGGTTCCATGTGGGGCTGGACCTGTGTCGACATCCACGCTTGCTGCTTCAGTATGTTTCGCATCAGGACAGCTTTGTGCTGTCATTAATGTGGTGAAATCTTCACCGCAGCGCATCGTTCGAGCGAATCGAGCCCCCTTGTTGAAGCAGCTAGCATGGAAGCTAACGTTCGCGTAGCAGCCCCATATATATCGAACCTTCCCCTCCGCAATTGCACACAACCGTGCTGTCATCGATAGCTTTGAAAATGTAAATGTCCCATTTACGGGGCAAAGGCGATATAAGCGGCTTCTCCATTCCTTTGGATGAATGTGTGGCGGTGTGTTGTTGTCCGTCTGTCTGACGGCACGCAACGCAATGCATTATGCACTGGAGGCTGTTTGGTGCGCCGTTTTATATTGGTCCGACTGCCTGCTCTGAAACTCGTCCTGTGAGAAACGTTCCGGTGTGAAAACAGGAGTGCGATTAAATGCGTTTGCTTTCTTAACGCGATAATTGTTCTGTAGTTAATTAATCGCAATTAAAAGTCCCGGCCCTATAAAAAAAAAAAAACACAACCCGGCGAACAAAACAAACCAATTGACCAATCATACCATACCAATCAAAACATGAACCAATCACGCATCGGCCTGACTGACCTGTGTGATCATGGAGAGGTCGATGATGAAGCACAGGATGCAGCAGATGGCCACGGCGATCTGGTGGCGGTAGCGCTGGTACTTCTTCGACGTCTCCGGAAACAGGTCCAGAATGCCCGTCACGAACCCCTCCACGCCCACGAACTGGAGAGGCAAAGAGTGAGTGAGAAAGAGGTGGCTCTGGGGGTGCTTGCGCGTGTGCGTGCATGCGTGCACGTGTGTGTGTGTGTGTGTGTGTGTGTGTGTGTGTGCGTGCGTGCGCGTACCTGGCTGTCCAGTCCCAGCAGTAGCAGCATGAAGAAGAACAACGCAGCCCAGAGAGGAGCCACCGGCATCAAACTCACCGCTTTGGGGTATGCTATGAACGCCAGGCCTGGACCTGAGACACACACACGCACACACGCACACACACGCACACACGCACACATGCACACACAGAGTGAGAGACAGACACATCATTCATCTGGAGCTGGATTTATGGGCTATGCTTTCCCAGAGAGACAGACAGACAGACAGACAGACAGACAGACAGACACATAGTACGCACAGTTTTTAACTACACACTCTCACACACACACACACACACACACACACACACACACACACACACACACACACACACACACACACACACACACACACACACACACACACAAACTAGCACACACACACACACACACACACACACACACAACAAATACACACAGCAGTAGGTTAGGGGAGGAAGAAAACTTAAGTAGACAGATACAAAGACGAAGGTAAGATAAAGACATACAGGATGAGAAAAACAGGCAGAAAGAGAGACAATTTAGAGACACAGAGAGAGAGGGAGAGAGAGAGAGAGATGGAGAGACAGAGACAGAGAGATGGAGAGGGAGAAAGACAGTGATATGGAGAGGGAGAAAAGAGAGAGGGAGGGAGAGAGAGAGAGATTTGTGATGTGTGTGTGACTGAGGTGTTCAGGTGTGGCCTTGGCACCATTTCATTTGGGTATATGATCCTGTCGGGAGCGGATGATAATGATATCGTTACGTCATGTTGTAGTATTGTTTTGTAGTCGACAGGCAGGAACAACAGGCGGCAACTTCCTTTTCCCTCAAACCGATTTTTCTCAATAAAAGCTACAGGCTACGAGAGTTCGGTTTGAGGGAAAAGGAAGTTGCCGCCTGTTGTTCCTGCCTGTCGACGACAAAACAATACTACAGCGTGACGTAACGATATCATATCATCCGCTCCCGACAGGATCATACGGACTTTTGAAACAGAGACCAGGCTTTCCTCCGAGGTGGTGGAAAGCCTGGTGAGGTGAGGTTAGTTCAGGTGTAGTAGTGAGGTGTGTTGAAATGTATGTCATCTGTTCACCTCTGATCCTCTTGTCCTCAACTATACGTCGTCAAAAGGTTTAGGTTTCATATCAACAATAACTCTTCCGTAATGTTACTGAATGATAAAAACCATGACGAATGATACAAATTCTGTAGCACAAAGTACATGTGGTGGATATGGGGAATAAGGTTTTACTACTGGTCAACGACTACTTGCATATTGTTTGTCGATTATGTTCTCGATTGACGAAGTTTATTTGAGTACTCTGAGTTTGAGTCGTCGGTTGTGTGTAGTTTACTTGAGTACTGTGTTTGTTTATGAGTAGTTTATAGTCAAGCAGCCATGTTATTTGGTGGAAATGTAAAAGTGCTTTTTTTGGTGACAAACTAAGTATGATGGCAATGAAAATGTATTCGGTATATTCATTTCCCTATCATTTTGAAAAGAATATCACACACATATTTAGGTTACCGTTTTTAAAGTGATTTTAAGATATGTGACCTCGAAGGAAACGGACTTGCAATGAAACCCCGCCCTTGTTGTGTCATCATCAGTGACTTTAGTTCAGCGTTTATTTTGTTGAAAGGTTTATTTTTGTTTGTTTGTGTGTCTTTCCGTGTAGGCCTACAGTACCGTGAGTGTGCTCCTAGGATGTATCGTGTCTGTGTGTCCACCACACACAGTAATGTGTGGACGTTTCCTGTATCAACTTTTAGACGACCTTTCCATCAATAGCAGGCATTTCATCAAACTTAACCCAGTCAGAATTAATTAACCATCCCCTATTTGGGGCAAATTTGTCACAATACGTCAAAATTTGTCAAAATGTGTGAAAATTCGTCAAACATTTTCAAAATTTGTCAAAAAGTGTTTCACTTAAAAAAAACACGAATAGCAAAAATTAACAGATCTACAATACTGCGATGATTGTAGATTGGCTATTTTCACTATTTGTCTCCAAGTACACAGGGCTTAAAAGACCACCCATTTTCAATATAATCTTCATATAACTGGTGGATCAGTAATGCTCATTGTAAGAGTGACTCATCGGTGGGCTGTGGACAGTTCAGAAACCTGTGTCTACCAGAGACATTATTGGTATAGGTCATCTCAAAGATCAAACCTTTTTTATTATTATTATTATTAATGCAAGAACAATGGCTTCTATTTCAGCATGCTAACATTGCCTGATGGAAAAGGCTGTAGCTTGGAATCCCCATCAATGATGCCATTGGTATAGGCAGGTTTCTGAACTGTCCACAGCCCTCCTCTGAGACAGAGTGAGTAAAGGGTGCCATGTTATAATTAAGCAATATTATTACACAAGAGGGTGTGGGTTAACGTGATTATTGCCACGACAGGGATGCGGTCAGGAACGAGACGAGTCGAGTTCCGCAAGCATCACTGAAGTGGCAATAATCACGTTAAACCACACCTTCAAGTGTAATATTGCAATAGTTACCCTTGTAACTAAGAATATCGCTGAAAAAATATATTTTCTTAATGACAGATGTAGTCACTACGACCACAAATGTCCCAAGAAACTAGCTAGCCCCAGCCACCGAGTTTGCTAGCGCTCTGGGAAAACAGAGCAGCTGAATTCTTTGTTTTGATTAGTGAGGACCAATTATATGAAGATAAGGTGAAAATGGTAAAGGGTTCCTTTATTTTTCAGCTTTTTTATATATTTCTTTTTTACAAATTGAACCCTGTACAATGGTGTCACTTGCTACAAAATATACAGAATTTTGGTTCATCATTACATCAAGCTCATAGTGATGTTCTACTTATTTCAATCTGCTTCATGCAGTCAATTATTAATAAAGAAAATGTGAATAGTAGGAGTTTGCTATTCCTTATTTCACCAAAAATTATGTGTCAATGTTTCAGGCAAGCTAGGCCAATCCTATTGCTCATTCAACACATCGCACATTGCTCTTAAAATTATTCATGTGACATACTAGGCTATATATTTGCACTAATATGAAGGGGGGGTGGGGGTTACAAAAATGTATGCGTTTCAAATGATGACACTTGCAGATAATATTACAGTAAATAATGCTGTCACTGCAGGGTCAATATAGTGTAGGCATCAAATGAACGTTACCATGAAGATGGCGTTTCTGCTTTTGTCTTCATGTGTCACAATTATCATCTTTAGAATGTCACATCATCACATAGCTCACAACACTCAACACCAAAGTTACTAATACATATCAACAGTATTTTCTCAATATTTGTCAGGAGTGTTCATTTTTTGTTCCCATTATGCTCATTATGATTCTTATATTTTGTTAGTTTCTCTACATGTGTCTGTAAATATGGTAATATATGCTCCATATTTTCTATTCTCTAATATATATATTTTATTCACAACCAAAGGTCAACGCAATTGTAGGCTATGTCAAGTTTATAAATACAACTCAAATCAATATAAATGTGGTTAAAGGACAACTTTAGTTTTTTTCAACCAAGGTTCATGTTTTAGGTCGTTATTAGAGTGTTCTTTTCGAGTGGCGCAACCACTCCAAGGAACAGCAATGTCCGTGTTGGGGACAGCCTTCCATTTCCGAAACACCGCCATCCAGAAACACCGCCATTCCGAAACCCGGCCGAAACGCCGCCATTCCGAAAGGGTGTGAGTTGTCTATTTTCATGTCAATCAATGGCCGCTCATTCGGCCCTACGGAGCTGTTATTTAATGAGCCCAATACGCGTGCGTCCATAAACCCAACGTGTCTAATGAGTGGCCATTGACTCAGAAATGGGCCATCATGACATGGACCGTTTGATCTCCAATACTACAATACTTCTTTCAGTTATCCTTTTTGTTGATGGATAGAATGAGTTAAGTTTATCCACCTATATGCCTGTGTTCACCTATGTGTGTCTGTGTTGGTTAATGAGCACCAGTATATGACTATGAGTACCAGTAGGGGCGCTGTTGTGCCAGAAACAGAGAGAGGGATAGTGCTGCACTGTTGCCTGCTAATATGAGAGACAGAGAGAGAGAGAGAGAGGAGTTGCACCACTCAGTTCACACGGGTGTGATTTTTATTTATTTGCTGCTTTCTTTCGTTTTAGGGATTTTAGCTGTTTTTGAGCATTCGAGCATGGGTTGAGCAATATTTTTTTTTTTTACAAAATGTTATAGAGATTTTATTTATTTATTATTTACTATAGTCCCCAAGAAATTACATCTGGCAACAAAAGATCCCGGGATCTACTGAAAGTGTCAAACTGACATTGAGCCTATGACACACAGTCAGTGAAGCACACCTAAGATTCCATGCCCAGACAAAAGAAGCTGTCTGCTTCTTTTCCATCCACCAGCTGTCTAAAAACTCGTAAAAGACGACGGCAGACAGCAGAAAACGGCCACCCTTGTCTGCCCAGGTCTGGCAACAGCTAGACGCGGCCGTTTTCCGCTGTCTGCCGGCGTCTTTTCCCGGGTTTTTAGACAGCATGGTGGATGGAAAAGAAGCTCCACCCACACGGCTAAATGCCGCGACGGCCAGATTCCCGGAAACGCTTGCCCCGCAGCGGGCATTCTGCCACGCGGGTGGAGCTTAATTTCCATCCACCGGCTGTATAAAAACCCGGAAAAGACGCTAGGCAGACAGCGGAAAACGGCCGCGCCCGTCTGTCCAGGTCTGGCAACAGCTTGTAGTTTCCTCCTCCAAGCAGAGGTGGAACCGTGGAAAGCCCTCACTGCACTAAATAAACAACCAATGATCGCATTTATATAACGTTTCCTGAGCCTCTCTCTGTGTGTCACGGAGAAGTGCACAAGCCTGTGAGCATGCACCGATGTGTCCCAACGTGTTACACGGACTGCAGTGACCCATTATGCTTTGCAGTCTGTGGTGATTGCATGATGATTCAAATGTAGCCTACAGGAACAGGTCACCACTTTTTGGTGCGACACAGCTCACACACGGCTCTTGTTTACATTCCGTTGTGCCGGCAACAACAAAGAGTGACAAGGATTGGGAGAAGACGCATACTTTATCCTTTAGTAAGGCTTTGGAAGTATTCATTCACACTATTTTTGGATTTATTGGGGAAAGGAGGAGATCGACGTCAATGCGAGCTCCACAACACTAGTAGGCTGCAGTAAATAATAAAAACAATAATAATAATAACATTTTGTAAGCTAAAAGCTAAAATCCCCTAAAACGAAAGAAATCAGCAAATTAAAGAAAAATGTACACTTTCTCTAATAATAACCTAAAACATGAACCTTGGTTGAAAAAAAAACTAAAGTTGTCCTTTAATGTCCATATATACGGTTAATATGTGTGATTGTGGAATGCACCAAACACGTGGAGCGTGTTGCTATCTAATACACAAACACATCTGTAACACTTGTATTACACTGTTGTCACCTTTGGTATTGTGGTATTATCTGGAGTATTACTAGTGTTGTTACCTTTAGTATTGTGGTATTATCTGGAGTATTACTAGTGTTATTGTTACCTTTAGTATTGTGGTATTATCTGGAGTATTACTAGTGTTATTGTTACCTTTAGTATTGTGGTATTATCTGGAGTATTACTAGTGTTATTGTTACCTTTAGTATTGTGGTATTATCATTGTTACCTGTAGTCAGAGATGGGTAGTATTTCAATTAAATGTATTTGTACTTTTAATACACATTTTAATTGCTTTTGAGTAGGCTATTATTATTTAAGTGTATACTTGCTGGCCAGAAAATAATCAGATTTAATTTATAACAAAAAAAATGTTTTTCAAGATTATGTTTTGTGAATTTAAAATGACGTAGCCTTAATTTTATTCCCTAATAAGACATTAACTTTTATCACCAAGTTTAGTATAGGACTAATAGCCTACTCAGTACACAGTGCCGAACAGCCTGTTTAAATCTTTTCTTTTCTTCTGTTTTTTTACAGACCGCCTAATTTACTATTCTCTTCTGTATTTAAATTACATACATCAGGCATCATTATTCTTTTATTTGTATTTTGTATTGTGCCCATCTCTATATATTGTTGTTACCTGTAGTATTATAATATAGTAATATATAATATATATATGTAGGTAGTATTTTGTTGTACTGCAGTTGAGGTGTAGTATATTGTTGTTCCATGTAGTTATGGTGTAGTATATTGTTATTAAGTGTAGTTAATGCGAATATTGTTATTACGTGTAGTTAATGTGTAGCATATTGTTATTAAGTGTAGTTAACGTGTAGTACATTGTTGTTACATAATGTGTAGTACATTGTTGTTATCTGTGGTTAAGGTTTAGTCTATTGTTGTCGTTACCGCTAGTTAAGGGGTAGTATATTGATGTAGGAGTAGTTAAGGTGAAGTACTTTTTACGTATACCTTTTATGTATGTGATTTATTGCCATGCTTTTTGTTCTTGCTTAATGTAAGTCGCTCTGGATTAAGAGCGTCTGCTAAATGCCTAAATTGTAGTATATTGTTGTAAGTGTAGTATAGGTGTAGAATATTGTTGTTACCTGTAGTACAGGTGTAGCATATTGTTGTAGGACTGTAGTGTAGTACAGTCGTATATTGTCACCTGTAGTACAGGTGTAGCATATTGTTGTAGGACTGTAGTGTAGTACAGTCGTATATTGTCACCTGTAGTACAGGTGTAGCATATTGTTGTAGGACTGT
>NC_139705.1:2116824-2121824 GCF_964188405.1 Protomyctophum parallelum
TTATTGTTTTTACCTGCCTCTTGACCTAGATTATACCTTTGCCCTGACTGTTTGCCTGTCTATCTAAACCCTACCTGTTCCAGCAGTTCTGTGCTCAGTCGTCGTGTGTGAACCTTGTGTTTGGCCTTTCTAGAAGCGTTTTTGTTGACTTTTGGCCTTTTGCGATTTTTGTATTACGGATTTTGTGTTGGACTTCACACACGCCATTTAAAGTAAAGATCTTTTGAGATTTGGAATGAACGTTTTTGTGACTTTCGTCAATTGGAATTGGGTTATTTTTGTTGTGCCTCTGCACCTGCTGACCTATTTGGAGAACACTTTGGGTAGTTTGCCACTGTTGTCATCGTGATAGCCGTGACGCGTGGTATGGATGCTGACATCTACTTGAGTCTGAACAGGTTTCAAACGGTCTCATAGTTAAGATTGCATAGTTAAGCAATATTACACGATATGGTTTAACGTGATCATTGCCACGACAGTGATGCGGTAAGGAACAGTTACCCTTAAAACTAAGAAAATCACTGAAAATTGACAGCGATTGATTTTTTTTTTTAATGACAGATATAGTCACTACGACCACAAATGTCCCAAGAAACTAGCTATAGCCTATAGCCACCGAGTTTGCTATAGCGCTCTGGGAAAACAGAGCGGCTGAATTCTTTGTTTCGATTAGGTGGCGAACGGTGCCGGTTTGACCCACGGCTAGAAGCCGCCGTTTCAACCAATCAGATTGCTTCCTCGAAACGACCTGTTGTAGGATTATCGTTATTGGTGTAGACAGCCCTTAATGCTCTGAAGCAATTCCCAGTGGTCCTAATTCAGAGAAAGGGAGAGAGAGAGAGAGAGAGAGAGAGAGAGAGAGAGAGAGAGAGAGAGAGAGAGAGAGAGAGAGAGAGAGAGAGAGAGAGAGATACGGAGAGATACGGAGAGATACGAGAGAGAAGAGAGAGAAGAGAGAGGTGGAGAGCAAGATAGTGTGAGAGAGACACAGAGGGAGACACATACAGCAACCTCGGGTCACCAGGCTTTCCACCTCGGAGGAAAGCCTGGTATTCGTTCCAAACAGGCCTACGTGTGATCCGGTTCTATATAGGCCACGGATACTGGAAAAAAAAAAAAAAATGGTGCTAACGATTTGCTTGATCCATGTTCTTCTTTCTTTTCTTTTTTTTTTTTGGTTCCCCCCACAGAGGATGGATATGCCAAACAAACTATTCCTATATAAGCTACGCTGCATCGAGGGTTTTGTTGGGTATATTAGGCCCTAACATGATGATGCCTTTTTTGTTTTTTATCCCAGGGAATTATTTTGGGGTAATTCTGGTTCCGGGCCTGATGACTACACCGGCATATACAAACCAGTGACTATATACAACTTCAGAACTTCAGTATCAGAAACCTGAAAATGGTATGCGTCCCAGGCTAGAGATACAGAGACAAAGACACACACACACACACAGAGAGAGACAGGTTTACAGTAAGTTATTGTGACAGTGGGAGATACAGAGAGAGAGAGAGAGAGAGAGAGAGAGAGAGAGAGAGAGAGAGATAGGTGGAGAGTAAGATATTGTGAGAGACAGACAGACAGACAGAGAGGGAGAGAAAAGAGAGAGACATGCATTATGATGGGGTTGGCATGCAAGTACTGTAGATAGAACATAAGGGATGAGAAGCATGCATGCAAGCAGAGGGGAGAGAGAGAGAGAGAGAGAGAGAGAGAGAGAGAGGGGGGGGGGGGGGGGAGTAGAGAAGAGGACAGAAGGACAGAGGGAGAGAGAGAGAGATCGGAAGGGCGAGGTAGAGAAGCATGCAGCACGCATGCTACCTTCTCTGGAGACGCTAAATTTAACCAGCTGTTACTGTGCGTGCGTGCGTGCGTGCGTGCGTGCGTGCGTGCGTGTGTGTGTGTGCGCGTGTGTGATGCGATGCATGTACCTCCGATCCATTAATAGGCACACAGTTGGTTAGTCAGGCTGGCCACACACACACACACACACACACACACACACACACACACACACACACACTGCTCCCAACATCTGAGGTGTTAGTAATGTTGGTTTGTGTGACTTTTGTTAAAGACATGAATTATACACACTCACACACACACACACACACACACACACTGCAGAGTAGACACACATACACACACACACACACACACACACACACACACCAGCACATGCGCTCATGCATGCATTCCCATACATGTATTTTCCATGTGCCAGCACTCAACATTCTCACACACACACACACACACACACACACACACACGCACGCACACACACTCTCGCTCTCTTTCTCTCTCTCTCTCCCTCTTTCTCTCTCTCTCTCTCTCTCTCTCTCTCCAACACACACTTCCTCTCTGTTTCTCGGTGATATCTTGTTGTATTGAAGACAGTGTTCATTCATACAGTTTTCATAAAATTTCATAAAAACCACCCGTGATACATTTTTACAGTAATAGACACTCACAGTTTCTATACAATACAGACACATCATCAACAAACAATAGGAAATATGTTTCAAAATGTTCCGTGGCTGTGTGTGTGTGTGTGTGTGTGTGTGTGTGTGTGTGTGTGTGTGTGTGTGTGTGTGTGTGTGTGTGTGTGTGTGCGTGCGTGTGTGTGTGTGTGTGTGTCTGTGTGTGTCTGTGTGTGTGTGTGTGCGTGTGCATGTGTGCGTGTGTGTGTACCTGATTCGGCCACCTGGGAGATATCCACTCCCTGTTCGGCGGCCATGAATCCCAGGATGGAGAAGACCACGAACCCGGCGAAGAAGCTGGTTCCGCTGTTTATCAGAGCCAGCATGAAGGCATCTCTGCACAGGACCACAACGTCACAGTAAAGCAATGTTCATTTAACTCATGAGGCCTATTTCTATAATGTCTTTTCTTCTGGAAAAACCTCATGTTTCTATATCAGTGGTTCTCAATATTTCATGTCAAGGATCCCAGAAATATGTTGTTCCAGGGACCTCCCCAGAAGCAAAGATTTGAGTTAAAATGTTCAAGATTTGAGGCACATTTTCACGGTTAAAAAAAAAAAAGCAGACCCACAAGCTCGTATGAGCGCGTATGAGCTTGTAGATCTGCTATTTTTCAATAGCTAAATTATAACATGTTAAAAACACCAAAAGGGGTTCCCGCCCCCAAAATGGTTTAATTCAACCCATGAGGCCTGTTCTAAACATGCCTTCTAAAACAGTGGTTCCCAAACCTTTTCATGTCAAGGACCCCCAAAGTAACCGCGGGCCCCCATTTGAAAAGAGCCAGGGACCCCCCCATATACGGCTCTAGCAGTGATTCTCAACCCGTTTAATTTCAAGGACCCCCCCAGTTTGATTTGCATTAGGCTACCGACCCCCCATTTAATGGCATTTCTATCTCCGAGACCCCAATTCATATTGTAAAATGTAAGTCAATTTAACTCTGAGAGTGTGCAAATTTGCTTCCATTCACGTACAGTATATAGCAGTATTATATACAATAGAGGGCATGCGTGTGCCATCGTCATCATACCCGGAAGTTATGCGGGAACGCCTACCGAGTGGCATTCTGGCCATGACAGCCCATATTATCCTTACAGGAAATCTGTTCTGATTGTATTTAACTGTGTTAAACGACGTTAAATTACTTTGCCACTCACTTTAGCCATGCGCCTTATGCATGTGCCTATACCCTCTATAGAGCGTCGCAGTCCCTCCCGCTTTCAGAACAACGAGTGGCCCAGGAAATGAATCGCAGTGCATTTTGACCTATAGGCATTTCTTAAAGTATTTATTTAAAGACCTTTTAAGCGTCGTACGAAGCCAACTCTTGTCGTGACAAATCATGACGACACACACAATATTTTGGACCAAACAAAGAATTAGAAAGTAGAAGAAAAAAAAACGGCAGGTTACAACACTTTTTTTTGTTGTTTTTCTTCTTTGTAATTCTTTGTTTGGTCCAAAATATTGTGTGTGTTGTCATGATTTGTCACGACAAGTAGTTGGCTTCGTACGACGCTTAAAAGGTCTTTAAATAAATACTTTAAGAAATGCCTATGGGACAAATGCACTGCGATTCATTTCCTGGGCCACAAAGGGGAAGGGACTGCGACGCTCTATAGTAAGTAGACTTTGTTGAAAAAGCTTGCGTGCGTGTGTACGTGCGCGCGTGTCTCACTTGTAGCAGTCGTTGTTAAATCGGTTGTAGCTGCCCAGGGCGGTCAGAGCTCCCAGGCCGATGGCATACGAGAAGAAGATCTGAGTCCCGGCATCGATCCACACCTAAAAAAGGTCAAAAGGTCAGAGGTCACAGGGTCAGTGGCAGGGAGGGGAGGTCAACGGTTCTCAGATCTACAAGTCCCTACAATGATGAGCACGGCTATGTACGGTCTGTCAGATCTACAAGGCTCTCCCCCAACGATGAACCGTTATATGTATGGTCTGTCAGACCTACAAGGCATGTTATGTACATGGTATGGTCTGGAATTACCAGCCTTTCTCCATCACTTATTTGGACAACACAACGTCCACGTACCCTACTGTCTACGTCCTAGCTCTGGTCCATAGCTCTAATGCGTTGAATTTAGAGCTATACTCTCAACTTCCGCCGCTCGCATGAATGCAGACCAGCCTCTCCTCTTTAGCGTAAATAAAATGAACGTTTTTGCTACTCACCAAAACAAAGGCGGGTTGTGTCATTAGAAAGCCTACTTTCCTTAGTGGACGCACTCTGAGCCCCCCACCACACGTATAAACGCATGTATTATCACCGGAGGAAAAATATTCTCTATGAGGCAATTAAAGTAACGAAAGGAGTAACTAAAAGTATTTTTTTTTCCCAGTGTGGTGGGGGGCTCAGAGTGCGTACACTAAGGAAAGTAGGCTTTCTAATGACACAACCCGCCTTTGTTTGTGCGAGTAGCAAAAACTCTCTTTATATTTACGCTAAAGACGAGAGGCTGGTCTGCATTCATGTGAGCGGCGGAAGTTGAGAGTAACATAGCTCTAAA
>NC_139705.1:2129324-2159878 GCF_964188405.1 Protomyctophum parallelum
CTGGAAACCTCGTATGAATCTGATCTCAGGTCAGAATGGGTTAAGCACAAGGGGAGTTCCACGGGCGCCTCAAGCCAGTAGGCCCAGGCCGTAGCGTAACGGTCTGGGCACCGGACTGGTGATCCAGTCGCGGTGTGCCGCGGGTTCGACTCCCGAACCCGACACGGCCTTTACCGCATGTCATCCCCCCATCTCTCTCCCGTTTCCTGTCAGCCTACTATCTGTCCCTTAAAAAATCAATAAAAGGCGTAAGCCGCAAAAAAATATCTTAAAAAAAAAAAAAGCCAGTTGTATATAGGCTGGTCTGGTGCATCTCAGGAGCAGGACTGTTAAAACTCTTTCACAGCCAACGGCCCCATCTAGTGGTTTTGGCGCAGAATGCCAGGCTGTTCAGCCGTAAGCCCCTTATTTTGAAGAGCTATACCAGCTGATTTGGTGAACTTCCGGTGATACAGAGTCATGTCCGGGCACACGTTGGATACATTCGTTTTCGTCGCTGAAATGGCGCTGAAATGGTCCCGCGAGGTTGCGATATTTTTATGTATTGAGGATGACGTTTACATAATGAGCATACATAGGCCTATATATAGTGTTGATACTTTTTTATTTTCATTTATTTAATTTATTTTGTGGCTTTCGCCTTTATTTTATATTTTTGTATAGGAGGGACAGACAGTAGGCTGTCAGGAAATGGGGGAGAGAGATGGAGGAGTGACATGCAGTAAAGGCCGTCGGGCTCGGGAGTCGAACCCGCGGCACACTGCCAGACTCGGACTGCCGGCCAAGGTGCCTGGACCGCTGAGCCGCGGCCCAGGCCAGTATTGATACTTTTACTTATGTAAAAAACATGAGGACTTTTGTTCACCACCGACAACAAATGGGGGAGTTTTCTTCGCAGACCTGAAGAAGATTTTTTACACTAGAACCATTTCAAGTTTAAACTATATTTTGCGGTTCATTCATTATCATTTGGACTTTTCAAACTTAAAAAAAAAAAAATCACACCCATGTGAACCGAGTGGTGCAACCTCCTCTCTCTATCTCTCTCATTAGCAGGCAACATATTATATATAAAAAACCTCTTCTAGCGAGACCTTTAACCTTGAACTGGAGAGTCTGGATTGGTCCGATGAGCTCAGAAGCTCACTAGTCGAAGAAGCATGGCTTGGCTTTAAAACCAAATTTACATCAGTACTAAACAACATGGCTCCTTTGAGAACCATCAGGGTCAAAACCCGCTCGGAGCCATGGATGAATTCGGACATACTGACTGCAATGAAAGCCAGAGACAACAAATGCTCTGAACTTCTTAAATGAAAGTCCAAGCTAGCCAAGCGCAAGCGCTTCGACAGTGATCTCCAAACCAAACTGTGCATCCTTAAAACCCAATGTAACAAGCTAAAGGTCATTACACACTGGCGAATTGGCGACGCGATATATTCGTGCGAATAATTCGCATTTAAAAAAAAACAATTGAAGTCCATGCAAGCTTCCACATCAGTGGCGAATGTGCGAATGTGCGAAAATGCGACCGTTTTCGCTTTTATTTGTTCGCTCTGGTGTCGTATTTTGCAGAGATTCGCAGGCGAACTGCAACATGCAATATTTCGCATTTTCAGATCGCTTATTCGCATCGCGTCGCTAATTCGCCAGTGTGTAATGACCTTAAGAAGCGGTGTAATTGCCATGACCAAATCAGCCAAAAGTAACTTTATCAATGATAAAGCAGAGGAAATCAAAAACAATCCTCGGGAGCTCTGGAAGCTACTAAACAACCAACTAGGCTGTGGTCAGAAACTAAAAACCAGGTTTACTAACATAAACATCAAATCGAATAACACCCTCATCACTGACAAGCTTGACGTAGCCAACCACTTGAACATCTTCTTTACAAACATTGCAACAATGCTGGTTAACAAACTGGCCTCCCACTCTGGGCGTTTTGGTGTAGAGCACATCAAAGCCTTCTACAAAAACCTAGGTGTTTGTAAAGATGATTTAAAAATGGCAATGGTAACTGAGGAGGTACTTAAAAAACTGAGTGCCCATGACAATATTCCCTCCAAATTTCTCAGAGACTCAGCCATTTCCATAGCTCCAGTCATCACCCACATAGTAAACCTCTCCATCAAACAGGGACAGGTCCCCCAAGATTTTAAACTGGCCAAAGTAACCCCCCTGTACAAAAAAGGGAGTAAATTAGAACCCGGCAACTACCGCTTCTATTCTAAGCTCCATCTCGAAAGTGATGGAAAAAATAGTCTATGAACAGGTTGAAAAGTATCTTGCCACTAATAAATTAATGTACGAGTTCTAATCTGGGTTCAGAACATCCCACTCCACTGACACATGCCTCCTCTATTTGAGCGACCACATCAAACACAAAGTGGATGCTGGAAAATACTGCGGCATGGTCATGCTGACCTCCAAAAGGCTTTTGACACCGTGAACCACTCCATACTGGTTAACAAGCTAAAAGCTATTGGTTTTGATAGCACATCAGTGAGCTGGATGCAATCCTACCTGGAGGGGAGAGTCCCCCCACTGTCCCCCCCTCCCAGTGAGCTGTGGTGTTCCACAAGGAAGCATACTAGGGCCTTTACTGTTCCTAATATATGTAATCAGCTTGTGACTGCAACTTGTTCCTGTTCGCAGATGACTCAGCACTGCTGGTCTCGGACAGGAACAAACAGCAGGTTGAAAAGACCCTCAGCTCTGAACTCGGTAGAATCTGCACCTGGCTCGCTGATAACAAACTATCCTTACACCTAGGAAAAACTGAATCCATTCTCTTCGGATCAAATAGTAATCTCAGCAAGGCTTCTTGGTTAGAGTGGGTGACAATATTATCACACGAAAAGATGAAATTAACTACCTAGGTTCCATCCTGGAGGCCAATCTTTCCGGTGATAAAATGGCCACCAACGTAATCAAAAAAGTCAATCAAAGAACAAGATTCCATTACAGGATCTCCTCACTGGTCAACAAAAACACCTTGAAGACCTTAACAGGAGCCCTCGTACAAGGTTTCTTTGACTATGCATGCACCTCTTGGTACCACAGCACCTCAAAAGGACCTTAAAACAAGGCTCCAGACCTCCCAAAACAAACGGGTCAGGCTCCTACTTGGCCTCACCCCCCGAACCCACCTCACCCCTGCCCACTTTGACAGGCTGGAAAGGCTTAGGGTCGAAGACAGAGTACAGCATCTTGCAATGGGTCTGGTCCACAAGATTCGATACACCACCAAGATACCCATGTACATGTCTAAATACTTCCTTAATGTAAACAAAGTCCACACCCACAACACCAGAGGGAGTGCAACAAACCATGTACAACCCAGATTCGGCACAAACAAGGGACTAAATTATTTTCGCTCCTATGCCACCAAAATGTGGAACGCCCTACCAACAGTCATTAAGACATCCCTTGACTCCTTCAAAACCGCTCTCAAAGGGAACCTACGGACGGCTGCAATACGAAACTGGCCCCCGTAAAATCGGAATCCCCCCCACCGCCCCGCCCCCCTTTTTCCCCTCACTGTATGTGATATGTTTCTTTTCCCTTTATGATGAATTCCTGTTCTGTTCTTTAACTATATAGAAGTGTCTATTTGTACGTCTCTAAATGTTTTGATCAATTGAACATGGTGGACCCTCTTGTAAACACGTGTAATGCTTAATTGGGTCGTCCACTCACAGTTAACAGTTTTTGTATTGAGTTTGTGCTTGAAATGTACTGTAATTCTGCAAACTGTTAATACATATTTCAATCAATCAATCAAACAGTGCAGCACTGTCTCTCTCTCTCTGTTTCTGGCAAACAGCGCCCCTACTGGTACTCATCATATGATGCTCATTAATGAACACATAGGTGAACACTGGAACACTGGAACACGGACATTGCTGTTCCTTTGGAGTGGTTGCACCACTCAAAAACAGTATATAATAGTTATGCAAAGCTTGTAGATCAGCTATTTTCACCATTCGTCACACAATGAAATATGGTGCTTAAGTCATTCAACTTAAAATCGACACCGCACTACACAAAAGCTGTCGGGGGGGGGGAAACAGAAGCAAAGGAAAACTCACTCCCAGAACTCGATGATGGGCGAGCGTGCGTTGGCCAGGTCCTCGCAGGTCATGTTGGGAGGCAAGGTGTGGTTGGCCAGGGTGCTGTTCACCAGGGTGCCGTTCTTGCAGACGTCGTGGCGAAAGCTCTCGATGCAGTTGACCGAGTTCCACGGGTTGTCGCAGGTGGACCAGGGCAGGACGGAGTTGAAGGACTTGATGAAGTAGTAGAAGCCCCAGGCCAGGACCATGATGTAGTACGTGTTGCAGAAGAACACGATGACCATGGAGGCGTAACCCAGACCTGGAGGAGGAGATCGGAGAGGAACATATATATATATATACGGATCAGAAATGTCAGCATAACGCGTTACCTCCACGCACTACTATGTCCAACTGGGGAAACTCTCCCTGTCTGGTGAACAGAAGCGCTGAAACAATAGCGCTCTCACGATTAAAAATGTCAGTTAACGATTAATTGTCACAGAAATAATTGTGATATCATTGTGTTTTATGCACTGAACATTGATTGAAACGTTACAATTTGTATTTCTGTTTGCCTTTTAGGCGTCGTAATCACAAATCGCACAGGGCAGACATGACACATAACTTAAACATGCATAGAAATCAATGACATGTTTAATAATTTGTAATATTTTCAAAATCGTGACGTGTTGTAAGCTTGTAGATCGCCGCTATATTTTAAAAACATAACGACATTTTTTTAAACATGGAAATGATCAACGATTATGCAAAAAAAAAGTGATTAACTCAAATAATTGTGATGTGGCGAATATGTAATAATTGTGACAGGCAGACACATGAAACAGTGCCAATGAACAGCAGACACAGTCACGAGGCAACTAACAGCATGGCACCCATGATCAACCCCTACTAAAACCCTCCCTGCTCACTTGGAAGACTGTGGTTGTACTGGTCAGCTCCCAGTACTACTGTAGAAGACTGTGGGTGTACTGGTCAGCTCCTAGTACAACAGTATCAGACTATGGTTGTACTGGTCAGCTCCCAGTACTACAGTAGATGTCTGTGGTTGTACTGGTCAGCTCCCAGCACTACAGTAGATGTCTGTGGTTGTAGTGGTCAGCTCCCAGTACAACAGTAGAAGACTGTGGTTGTACTGGTCAGCTCCCAGTGACCACCAGTAGAACACTGTGGTTGTACTGGTCAGCTCCCAGTGACCACCAGCAGCAGGCTGGTAGTGTTAGTGCAGAGCTGGGTGTGAATCTGACATGGAAGTTAAACTGTTAGACAGAAATAAAACACATGTGACTGTATAAAGATAGCAGCTAGGGACCTAAGGAGACGCAAGCTTCAGAGAAACCCAGCAGGACATCGGACACCCTGGAGTGTCCTGTCCTTGGATCAGACTCAAATCCGGGCAGGACACTGGACACCCCCCCCGGAGTGTCCTTGGATCAGACTCTGGAACCCAGGATGGTCTCAGCGGTCAGTAGGGCGCCATTCATATATACTCCTATTTTAGAGCCGAATAAAAGTCGGTTCAGGCACTGGAGCGTCTAATGTGACGTCCTAAAGTCGTCTCTTCGGTGCTAGTGAAAATTTCTATTTTTGACGAGCCGAATTCATTTCAGCACTACAGCGGTGAAATATGAAGTATGCATGAATCACAATGATGACATAATCACCTAATCAGATTTTTATTTTTTAGATCATCACAATTTGGTTTTTATAATCGTCACTGGTTTCCATGTTGAAGAATGTCCATACATTTTCAAACATTTTTCAGAAATAGCAGATCTACAAGCTTGTAGGTCAACTATTTCCGCTATTTTGTAAAAATACGATTAAATGTGTCAGTGATTTCTTTATATATTTGAGTTATTTGTCATGTCTGCCCTGTGCAATGTGTGATCACGAAGCCTAAACGGCAAATAAAAATACTAATTATAACGTTCCAATGTTCAACGAAAAAAAAAAAAAAAAAATTACATCGTTAATTGCCATTATTAATTAAATGTGTAAACAAAACCAAAAAAAAAAAAAAAAAAAAAAAAACGTTTAGTCGTATGCACCTGTGCACAAGATGTACCAATAAAGTACAACCTTTAACCTATAGGGATGAGTATAGTATTAACGGACCCCCTCACCTCTGGCAACACAGCTTCATGTGTGTGTGTGTGTGTGTGTGTACGTGTCATGAGTCACATCATGCTACTGGAAAACTACCAGCCTATTATGAAACTGATACAAGGTTCAGCCGGTGTGATTACACCCACCCAGCCACACACACACAAACACACACACACACACACCTGACTACTGTACTTTCACACCACGTTATCACTTTTATAGTGATAAGTACATTAGACTGTTATCACTGTTATCTGCACTGTTATCTGCACTCTCACATCGACATTAAACACTCCACTCCACCCGGACCAAATGACACATTAGTCACGTGTCTGTTTTTAAAGGTGAGAGTTTGTGTCCAGGGCCAGCGGTTCTCAACCCTTTTCATGTCAAGGACCCCCGAATTAATTTGTGTTTGGCGGCGGACGCCCATCTGAAAACCTTTTGTGCCAGAGACCCCCGTACAAGATTTTTGTTGTTGCAGGGTTATAGTTCACACGGAACTATTTGTATCACTACGCTAGCAGCAGCAGCACAAAACAATAGTTCCATGTGACAGAGAGGGGTCAAAGTTGAACAAAAGTTGCTCTATATGGTGGAAATACAAATTATGCTAGTTTTGTGGATTCATTTATTTTTAAAGACCCCCAAAAAATATTCACCAAAAAAAAACGACCAGAACTCCCACCCCCCGGGACTCAGGCAATCAATTCATACTTTTGCAACGACTATATTAATGGCAAGTATTTCCTACAGCTTTAAGTCGAAAAATCTGAACTAACCCTTTAAATGTTTCAAAAATATTCCATGCTTTTCACAACTTTAGGATTATTTTTTTAGGTGTGTTTTTTTTTAAGTGGTTTAACTGATTTTGATCCATTATGTTAACATATTTTGTTGGGGACCTCCTGGAACCCACTTAATCCATTCTGAACGGGAACCCATTTTGGTATTGAAAAATAGCAGATCTACAAGCTCATAGCGCGCCACCGAGTGGCGCGCTACGAGCTTGTAGGTCGGCTATTTTTGAAAAATCGAAGAACGACTGACATTTTTAGAATCTGATCTCAGGTCAGAATGGGTTAATCAGACCAGTGTGTGTCCAGTGGAAACCTCGTATGAATCTGATCTCAGGTCAGAATGGGTTAAGGACCCCTGGTGGTCCTCCGACCCCACTTTGAGAACCAGTCTAGCAGGACTCCCTATAAACAGAAGGTTACAGTAGTGCGTGCGTGGGTGTAGTATACCTTTAAAAAGGGGAGCGATGTTCCAGACATTGATACTTCCAGCTTTCATGAACTGTCCCAGAGCGATCTCCAGGAAGAATATGGGAATCCCTCCCACGAAGCAGATGATCACGTAGGGAATTAGAAACACTCCTGAAAAACAAGACAACGGCATACAGTCATTATTATGTACACACAACACTCCATGGGGACCAGCTCAGTGCTGTTGCAGTCGGAGTTGCCTGCTGTGATTGTGAATACATACTTGGGAGCATTATACAAAAGTGAGTTGCAAGCCTTTGCTTTTCTTCATGATATCTGTTAGTCGAGTTCCAGAAGGTAGATTGTGATCTTCCAGTAGATCACAAAGGCTGTGCAGGTAGACCACATGACATGCCCCTAAAGAATATTGTATTTAAATATATATATATATATATATATATATATATATATATATATATATATATATATATATATTATTATTATTTTTATTTTTTGGCATCTGCCGCTTGAATTAAGTTGACTTGATTGATTGACATAAAATAAGGCCCGTCAGCTCAAACCCACAATAACTTTGTTTTCAAGAGTGCTGCTGTACACAAATGTCGGTCGAATTTCAAATTGAAAAATTGAAATAAAAATAAATAAAGATAAATCTCTACCTATTCCACCCCCCCCCCCCCTCCCCCCATTCTTTTCCATTTCCAAGTGCATTGGTCTGATATTTAATGCCAGCCCCTGCTATTCCAAAGCCATTCCCAGCAATGGCATTATAATGTTTTCAGTGCAGGTTTCTGTAGACCTTGTTGAGCTCTCAAGTCAAAACTGTACAGTACAGTTTAGTATAACAGTTTGGCTCAGCGCCAAGATCGGAGGATGTATATACGCTGTTCTATTTCATTCCGTAGTCTGTGTGTGTGTGTGTGTGTGTGTGTGTGTGTGTGTGTGTGTGTGTGTGTGTGTGTGTGTGTGTGTGTGTGTGTGTGTGTGTGTGTGTGTGTGTCCGCCCTGAGACTGCACCAAATGGCATCAAGGATTGGCTCGGGGGGTAAGTCCCCGTGTCATATTAGCGCCATGTCCAGGGGATGTACTTGTAAAGCCTACATCAAGCTGCTTTATGCTACAGGAGATAGGCTCCAGCTGCCCTGTGGGCCACACGGCTCGGCAAAGGCTTACTCCAGGAAGTAGGAAGAGGCAACAGTTATGCCGTCGTAATAATCTACCTTCGTTAGGAGGATAAAGCCCCGTTGAGATGCCATCGTCTCATTTTCGCTCTCTCTCTCTCTCATAACCGGCCACTCCCACCCCGCATAATTCGCCACCCCGAAATAACAATCTTCCGTGACTTGACATATACGCAACGTAAAGCCGTTTGAATACAATTACAGGCCGATGCATGCTGAACGTCGCGTGTGCACATGGAGTATATAACATGCAGAACAAATAACATTCATGCAGGCAACAGACAAAAGCTCTCCCATAGCCGCTCCTTCCCCGCACACTGTAATCACCCCCAAAATAACAAACTTAATGCGATGGCATGACACACCCACGTAAAAGCTATATGAATAGAAATACAAACCGATACAATATGTGTGCAGTAACACCTATGGAATATAACCAAGTAGGCCTACTGTACATATCTGTACACATCCACCTCAGCCCTTAGCGTGTAAAGCTCTCCCCGTACCCCCTTCCTGACGCCTTCCGTTCGACCTCGAATATATTTTGTTCCAGCTGGGACCCCAGAAGCAAAGATCGTGCCTCAGAGAAGGGCTGTCAGTTCATAAACCAGTGACCTCAGGAGGCAAGGTTTGGTCATTCCAAACAAGGTTTCAAAAATGTATTTTTTTTATTTCGTTAACGCAAAAACAATAGCTTCTACTGTATATCAAGAGGAAGGCTGTAGGGTCTTATTAGCTTGGAATCCCCATCGATGATGTCACTGGTAGGCAGGTTTATGAACTGTCCCAGCCCTCCAGTGAGACATGGAGTTGATAATGATCTTATAATGAACATTAGTGAGGACCATTTATATGATACAGATACAGTGAATATATGAATTAAGTGTTATCCCCCCTCAGTCAATGGTTATCTTCAGTAACCAACCGCATGCAATGACGGGAAAAAAAACACATCTGTAACACAAGACTGTGTTAAAGTGTGCAGTTTTACCCTCTGTTTCTGTAAGTCTGTCAGTCAGTCTCTCTTTCTGTCCCTCTCTCTGTCTTACTGGTATGTTAATTGGTATGACAACAAAGCTAGATAGGGGTCCCCACACACACCCACCCCCCCCCCCCCCCCCCCCCATGAGTCGCATGACCACTGGTTGGTATACAAAGCCATGTTTTCACTACAGCGACAGTTTATCTCCAGCTAAACAATTAGCATAACTAGCTGGCATAGGCACTGGTAATGCCTGTTAGGCGTCCGCTTTCGTTTCATTGTCTAGAGAATAATACTTTGTACTCACACGAGAGGTGACTAGATAACTAACTATTACATCGAATGAACGACAGCTTTGCGCTGCCGCGTGCCCCCTCTCTCTCCCCGTTTCACCTGTCTCTCGCCCACCCTCTCCCTATAAAACGGAGCCCGTCCAGTACCCAGTCCAAAGTAACGGTCTCTCTCGAAACCGATGCTCACTAGACTACGACAACGACCGGCCAATGAGAACACACGCTCACTCGACGCTCTCTCTTTCTCCGTCTACATCGTCACGTCGTCCGGAAACGGTGATTTTCACTGATTTCACACGTTCTCACCGCACTAGTGAAATGACTTTAGGAAGCTTTGCTTTTGACCACCAAAGCTGCCGCCATACATCGCGCGTGGACGTTTTCACACCGTCCTGCCTGCAGTTTGGCTACGTGGAAAGACCGGACAGGAGAAATACTTTTTGTTGTTATGTACCTGTACACAATACTAACAAATAGTAACAAAAGTACAACCTTGAACCTTGAGACTGTCTCTCTGTCTGTCTGTCTATCTTTTAATATGCCTTGAAATAACTTTTATGACTAATGGAGGTCTTGCGTACGTGCCAGAGCTTCGACCTATAGCTGGCCTGCGCTTGCTGTATTATTGTGACAACTGCTGTGTGTTCATGTCAATAATGGCGTGCGTGCTTATGGCTTACTTGTTCAACATGTGGTGCTGCTGCTTTATGCAGCTTACATCCTAATAACCATGAGCGTAAGCCAACTGGATCACTTCAATCCTAAACTCACGGGACTGCATTCCAAAACTATACTAGCCGGCTGATCTATTACCAGTGGTGGAAAAAGTACTCAATTGTTTTACTTAAGTAAAAGTACCAATACTTCAATTTAGAAGTACTTTGTTACAAGTAAAAGTACGGAATTGAAAATGAACTTGTAAAATCTATTGAAAATAGCCAATCTACTTGTAGATTGGCTATTTTCAAATGGCCGAAATGTATAGGGTTGAAGTGGTTAGTGTATGTTTTCTAATCAAAATTTAAATCGCCCAAGTAACTAGTAACTAGAAAGGTTGAAAAAAAATAATAATGCAAAGTGTGGTTGCCGCAGTCGCTTACATAGGCCCCTCCCACTGACGTTGCTAGCCAATTACAATTTCAAGTCACACCTGTGATCATGTGCAAGTAATTTATGCCCCCAAAAATCATGTTTTTGCGAGGAATGGTTAAAGTTTGCGGCATTTGCGGCGCCGCCTATGGATAAACATTGGAATTGCTTTTGGCTTTTGGTTGATTAAACCACCCCGGACATGTGATTACAATTTGGGATGGATTGGACATTCCGTTCGTGATTTATGGCATTTTTTGTGATATCAGGCCAGGGTATATGGTAACATCAGTTATCATAGTGTATAGCATAGCAGGTCAGGGTATTGGTAACATCAGTTATCAGAGTGTATAGCACAGCAGGTCAGGGTATGGTAACATCAGTTATCAGAGTGTATAGCACAGCAGGTCAGGGTAGGGTAACATCAGTTGTTGATACACAGAAGTGAGAGCACACAAGGCCACGTATACGTTGCAATCCATTTACCGTAAGAAACAAATGTTGCCAGTTGCAACTTGTCTTGTGACAGTCTGAATTAAGATGATGCATGATGAGAATTGAGGTGATGCACAGAAGCTCACATAAGCTCACAATAAACACGCACGCACGCACGCACGCTCACACTCACACACACACACACACACACACACACACACACACACACACACACACACACACACACACACAGAATGAGGGCCAATCATGAGTTGCATGAATAGGCAACAGTCCTCTTTCATTCACTCACATTCTTTCTCTCTCTCTCCCACGTCTCTCTCTCTCTCTCGCTCTCTCTCTCGCTCTCCGAGACAACTCATTGAGAAACACAGCATGTAGGAGCTGCCTGTTAGTCATGTATAAGCATGACGACTCATGACAACGTGTGTGTGTGTGTGTGTGTATGTGTGTGCGTGTGTGTGTGCACTGTGTGCATGTGTGTCAGCCTGAATGACGCAAACTAACTGCTTTAACCACATCATTTTTTTTGTGTATACCGTATTAGTCCTGCGGGGGGGAATTCAGCGTCAGCTCCCAATGTGTCGCAACGTGACACGTTGTGAGCTTATAATATATTCTGCTATAATGTTCACCTATTATGCCATGCCCAGAATAGAGAGGTTCAATGTGGTTAAGCTGAAAGGGTGAAAGTGACACTATGAGAACTACACAAATAGAGTCACACACTTACAGTATTGCTACGTTAGCCTGCTAAGCAGTTTGGCCATTCAGTTACAATGCTATACACCGTTAGCCTATAGTTAAGCTGGGTTAAGCACAGCATAGCTAAGGTAAGTGACCGGGATATATACTCCATCCATCCATCCATCCATCCATCCAACCATCCAACACAATGTTTTGGGCCAAACAAAGAATTAGAAAGTAGAAGTGTTTTTCTTATTTGTAATTATTTGTTTGGTCTAAAATATTGTGTTTGTTGTCATGAGTTGTCACGACTCGAGTTGGCTTCGTACGACGCTTAAAAGGTCTTTAAATAAATACTGTTTGAAAATGGGAAAAATGCATTGGGATTAATTTCCTGGGCCTGGCGTCGTCATGAAAGGGGGCGGGACTGCGACGCTCTATACACACAGAAAACAATTAGTCAGGGGTCAAGCCACATCTTGGTACCACCCAAGGTATCCATGACATTGTTGTATTTTTGTCTTCCTACAATGTCTGTAGATTGTATTGTATATTATTCTACAGATATGGTAATTTCACAGATTCAGTCGCATTCCTTGAAGCCCTAAAATCTAGTGTTAGAGACCAAAACCAAAAAAGATTGAATTAGAAATCTCAATATGCACAATACAAAAATGTCCTGAGCAGAAATGGATTGTAGTGGGACAATTACCTTGTAATCTACCGTTTATAAGAGCATTGGTTATCACAATAATCAAAATATGCTTAAAACTTAAAATGGCACTTTTGTTAACCACAGAAATAGATCTAGCTTGATGGGCTATTTTTGGCAAATCATGTTGTGTATATAGAGTGAAAGATGAGCATACCAAAATGCACTCTTTACAGGCCCGTTTTATCAGAGAGTTTAAGACCCATTTTGACCCGAGATCAGATTCTAAAAAATGTCTTCTAAATCCTGACACTTTTCTGAAAAAGCTTTGTTTATAATGTCAGTCGTTCTTCGATTTTTCAAAAATAGCAGACCTACAAGCTCGTAGCGCGGCACTTGGTGCCACGCTATGAGCTTGAAGATCTGAGATTCAGAGGGAAGGCCTGGCGAAAAGACCACCTTCATCATCACATGATCATCATCATCATTTTCCTCGCCGTCAGACCGACGTCATCAACAGACCATTGACACCTGGCTGTACCAGGGTTTTTGCCATCCAACCTTAACGAGTCAGGGGCCTGTTCATGCAGGCATAACAAGCTTCCACGACATGACGGCGCACTAGGCTGTGTCAAGCTTCCCTAACGAGCCTCTTAACGAGTTGCTTACTCTGCGAGGACAGGGCGGGACAACAGCGCTCTTCCCGTCCTGTGCAAATGGAACTTTGCACAGCGTTGTGCCGTCGTTTTGTTTTCGTTTAGTTTTCTTTGCTGACATTTTCATACTTTATAGCCATTTAGAATATTAAAAAGGGGCTGGCATTATAAGCTGAGGCTTCTGCCAAACCCTCCCTTTTGGTCAACAAAAAACTTGAACTCTATAACTTGACTGTATAATTATATTACAAATATTAGGTCCCGTTTCACACTAGGTTGTGTTTCCGAAATCACACACACTCATTCACTCCTATAATAATAGGGAGTTCCATGTAAATAACCAGCTGAATTAAAACACAGACACTTCTCGGGTCAAGTGGTTGTGCCACATAAATGCCGGCATTTGTCGGTCAGCATACAATGCATATAGGGTTTGCATATAGGGTTTGCCATAGCGATCAGTTGTACCCTATACTTTTCACAATGCATTGTGGGACGAGTGTCTGCAAATTAGACCAATGACAGAGCGACGTGAAACAAGCGCATTTCGCTGTAGTAGAAAACACGTTATAATCCACTTAAATCCTACTTTGACTACTTGTCAAATAGTGATGATATTGTAGCGTCCTCAATTCATACCTTCACTATACTTGCTCCACCGAGCGAGCTATAGCTCTCTTGGCTCTCAGGGGGTTGTTGGGACTTGGGGTTCGATCTCCAGCTCGCAGACTCATGCACTGTTTATTACAGTGTACTTGTAGTCTACACTACAGTAGTGGTTCCCAAACGTAGTAGCCCGGGCCGTGACCCAAA
Source organism: Protomyctophum parallelum (assembly GCF_964188405.1). Classification (NCBI taxonomy): domain Eukaryota; kingdom Metazoa; phylum Chordata; class Actinopteri; order Myctophiformes; family Myctophidae; genus Protomyctophum; species Protomyctophum parallelum. The sequence goes on from NC_139705.1 coordinate 2,143,542, forward strand.
AAAAGAGAAAAGATATCATCTCCCCGCGGTACGCTTGAAGATCTGTGGCTGATCTGCAAGCTCAGGTCACAAGATGCACCCCATCACAATGTGATGCATAGTGAGCTTGTAGATCTGTGGCTGATCTAGTGGCCTTGGTATTTGGCTTCCTAAAAAGCTTAATGCGGCCTAGACCTTGTGTTGTGATTTGTGCATGATGCAGTGTGTTGTGGGCACAGTTGGTGGAAGAAGTAATCAGATATTTTGACTTAAGTAAAAGTATCAACACTACAAAATACAAATACTCGTTGAAGCGCCGAAAGTGAAAGCACTAAAGTGTTTGAAAGTAGCAGATCTACAAGCTAACGCATTGCAACACATTGTGAGCTTGTAGATCGGCTATTTTCAAATAGCCTTTGTATAAAATAGAGCTAACGTGGTTCATTTTATGTTTTATAATAATAGTTTATACCTGCAAATTAACAAAAGTTTTCAAATAATTAGTAGTGGACGTAAAAGTACAATATTTGCCTCTCATATGTAGTGGAGTAGAAGTAAAAACACTGAAAACTGGAAATAATCCAGTAAGAAATATTAAAAAAAAATATTAAATCTACTTAGCTACTTTCCGCCACTGGTTGGGGGGCATTAAGGACAGTTACACAGCCTGCATCATTACAATAAGTTTGCAATTGCTTTGTGGTTCAACTAAGAAACAGAAATGGTAAACAACTCAAATTTTCAAACAATTCAATAACAATAACTAAATACAACAACATAGGGGGATGGCCAGCATTATGACAATGGATGACAGATGTGGGTGCGTGACATTCAGCAGCTCCACTGGCAATACAATGTGTGTGTGTGTGTGTGTGTGTGTGTGTGTGTGTGTGTGTGTGTGTGTGTGTGTGTGTGTGTGGTCATGACAACCGGGTCACAAAGACCGGAGCAAATGGAACAGAGAGAGAGAGAGAGAGAGAGAGAGAGAGACAGATGATGTTAATTATTTCTTATTGAATGAACTGTGTCATCTCATTCAGCATGGAAACATTCCTGACAATAGCAGATGGGGAGAGAAATAGTTATGACAGAGGAAAGAGGAGAGGAAAGGAGAGGAGAGGAGAGGAGAGGAGGGGAGGGGAGGGGAGGGGAGGGGAGAGGAGAGGAGAGGAGAGGAGAGTATGGTATGGTAGGAGTAAAGCAGCAGAGAGTCTGGTCTGGTTGACAACAGGATTAAGAGATTACAGGCCAGTTAATCTGACGGCCACGTGGCGCAAGGGATGATGACGTCACCCAACGATGGCAGCCAACAGACCTACAAACAAACACACACACACACACACACACACACACACACACACACTCTGACCACTCATTCTAATTATAGCCATGAACTTTAACCCCCCTCCCCCCCCCGCCCCCCGACCCCAAACTAAAGTGAGCTCGTTTTAAGGTCAGGACCTCTAGCATATGATTTGGTTGATTTCCTTCCCTCTGATTGGTTTGGCCTTCGAGCATAGCGGTGAAGTAACACAGAAGACTATAATCTAACTTCAACGGTGTTTGGGTGGTACGGAAAAGGATGAGGTCATCATCAGGTCACACAAAACTCCCTGACCCCCCCCCCCCCCCCCTCCCCCCCGCTCGACTCTGGGAGGAGATATTGCAACATCGACATGCAAAAACCACCAGATTCAATAACAGCTATATACTACCCTGTCATCAGAAACATCTCATCTAAAACTCATGAACCGCCCCCATCCTGTCAACATCATTCCTCTGTATGCCGTTGTATTTATCGCATTGTTTACCATTTCATTTGTTTACCATTCTGTTTATTAGTCGAAGTCTGCAATAACAATTGCTAAACTATTGTGTTGATGCCGTGCGATGCCCGTGTGCAAAACTCATGTCCACAATGACCTAGAGTAGCCTCATAAGACAGACGCTCCCACAATTTCCAAATACTTCTGCTTACCGGGAAAATCCTTTTCCTGGAATTTACAGGCCATCTCTGCAGCGCTCCAAGATTTTGGATGAGAGACCGGGCTGGCTCAAAAGACTTCACAATGGTTCCAATAATACACTGCATCATATTCCACACATCACAACTCAAGGCCGTCAAATCTGTTCCTTATATAGTTTTCAAAGTTTCCAAAGTTCAAACAAAAGACACACTCAGTGAGGGAAAATAATCTTAACAGAGCTGGCAAGAGTTGAGCAAGACATGTAGCCTGGATCCCTGGAACTCACCTATGCTTTCTAAAAAAGATTCTAAGACTAATTAATTAGAGCGACAGAGAGAGAGAGGAGTGTGTGTGTGTGTGTGTGTATGGGTGTGCGTCAATTTAACAAAGGTGCAGACAATCCGAAATCAGCAGTGAGTGACGTTTGCGCTACTCTATGCCGAATTGAAGTGGACTCTGACCCAGACTTTTTTTTTTCTCCCTGGAAATAAAAACGTCTGGGTTGTTTAAAAAAAAAAAAAAACATGTCAAAATAGAATCGAAAGTGACTAAAACTTAAAATTGGTCAATCCGCCTTAAAGATATCAGGGAGTAAATATTGGGGGAAAAGGGTCCCACAATTTACATAACTTATTCAGTGAGCCACCCAACGGCACCTGAAGGACATGAAACTTTATACATTTATGACATGTGTTAAGTGGGATCTGTCTCGTCCAGGGGTCATCGCCATGCTCGCTTGTAGTGGACATTTTTGTCAAAATTAAATTTTTGGACATAGCCTACAAAACGAGTAGACAAGCACAAAGAGCTAGCCTTAAACGACCATTGCAGGTCTGTAACGCAGTCATGTGTGGTTCCATTTGTACACTCTCAGAGATATAAGGGTGACTGAATGTAAAACGTTTGAGAACCGTCCTAATGTGCCCTATACATAGTGTCATAGTAAATCAGTACATATTCTGAAGACAACCTGGGGGGGGGGGGGGACGGGGACTGACATTCATTAATTGTGTCTTATGATCAAAATCATAATGGTGTATAAAAACAAAATGTGGACAAGGCCACGTCTGTAAAAAAGAATAAGAAAATCACAAAAATCACAATAATTGCTAAAACAAAAGAAAGCAGTAAATGAAAACACTCAGCTTTTACATTCTCTGATAACAACCTGAGAAACATGAACCGTGGTTGAAAAAGAAAAACCTCAAGTGTCCTTTAAGAATGTAACGATATGCTGGTACAGTGAGTGAGAGAGAGAGAGAGAGAGAGGTGAGGGTCAATGATGCAGCTGAACTGCAGGCTGCTTGTGTTGATCCACCATTGCTGTTTACCAACAAACTCCAAGGACAGCTGCTCTGTGTGTGTGTGTGTGTGTGTGTGTGTGTGTGTGTGTGTGTGTGTGTGTGTGTGTGTGTGTGTGTGTGTGTGTGTGTGTGTGCTGTCCTGGCTCTATTGTGACTATACTGTGATCCATGTTTACTTGGGCCTCACTCACACCTATAAGACACACACGTTTGTGCCCTGTGTCTTAACCCATATTCGGCGCTGCACTGGACTAGGGCTATGCTTGCATGCGGGCCCTTTGTCCAAGACAAAAGTATATCTCTATTCTGACCTGAGATCAGATTCTAAAAATGTCTTCCACATCCTGACAGTTTTCCATTCTGACCCGAGATCAGATTCTAAAAATGTCTTCTATGTCAGTCACTCTTCGATTTTTGAAAAATAGCAGACCTACAAGCCTATGAGCTTGTAGATCTGCTATTTTCCAATAGCTAAAGCATAACATAGTGCTAACACCAAAATGGGGTTCCCGCCCAGAATGGGTTAAACATTTGTTTTTATTGTATTATATTTATGGAATTCCTTTGATTTCCCTTTATTTCTTCATCACTGATTCTTCATGACATTACGGATTCGGCATGCCGTCGACCTTCACCTGGAGGGGAAACCAAAACGGAGGAGAGCCACACTATAGCCCAGATCCTGGCCCTGAGGAGGTGAAGAACAACAACACTCAACAACAACACTCGTAGCGCGCCACCGAGTGGCGCGCTACGAGCTTGTAGATCTGCTATTTTTGAAGAACGACTGGCATAGAAAAACAGCTTTTTCAAGAAAACAGTCAGGATTTAGAAGACATTTGCAGAATCGTTCCCAGGTCAAAACGGGTTGACTACCTATTATGTAAAAAAATAAAAACTGTGTACATTGGTGACTATAACTATAATCTACCTGATCTTGAGGCCTACAAAATCGGGGGGGGGGAAAGAAAGAAAAAATCAACTAGTACCAACAAGGTCGACTAGTGGATTTACTAGTCGACTAGTTGCTAGTCCATTCTGACCTGAGATCAGATTCATACGAGGTTTCCACTGGACACACACTGGTCTGATTAACCCATTCTGACCTGAGATCAGATTCTAAAAATGCCAGTCGTTCTTCGATTTTTCAAAAATAGCAGACCTACAAGCTCGTAGCGCGCCACTTGGTGGCGCGCTATGAGCTTGTAGATCTGCTATTTTTCAATAGCTAAAGCATAACATGATGCCAACACCAAAATGGTGTCAGACTTATAGCATGTTATGTAGACAGCACTATAATTGTATTGTATATAGTCATAGCACGCCATAGTACATATGTATAGCATAGTAGTGAATATGTATAGTTTATTATGTATAGTGTATGTATAGTTTCATCATATAGATATTCCACTGTTACCTTCTTATCTTACGCATGTTTCATGATAAATGCTTTTATGTGATGTATTCCCATGCTTTTGTTCTTGCCTAAATGTAAGTCGCTCTGGATTAAGAGCGTCTGCTAAATGCCTAAATTGTAAAATTGTAAATTGTAAATTGTAATGGGTTCCCGTTCAGAATGCAAGCACAGGAGCTCTTGAGCAGAGTGGAGTCTGAATGTGAATCTGTTCTCCTATACATGGCAGTGAATGCTGGACCCTGGAGCCAACTCTGCAGAAGGCTCTCTAGATGGTGTTACGTCGTGTAGTGCTCAACATCAGCAAGAGTATACACAATGTTACCGACGAGAATCTGTGTGCCGGAATATTCAGGGTGAGCGACAAAATGGCAGCCAGGAGAATGAGACTCGCGGGACACTATGCCAAAGACACCAAGAGCTCCTATAGCCAGCGAACTGGTGCTGTGGGAACCAACACATGGGTCACGAGGACACACACACACACACACACACACACACACAGTCACACACACACACACACACTCCGCAGGAGGTGAATTAAGTCATGTGTGGGTGGGTGTGTGTGCGTGTGTGTGATAGAGAGATAGTGATCGAGAGGCAGAGATGAAGCTGTCCATTGCAACAACAACAACAACTACTTCCAGTACACAATATCCCAAATTCAACCCGTTTTCTCTTTTGCAAGTGGGAACCGGCCAAGAGGCAGAAATGTTATTACACTTCAATACTATTCGTATTATGCCACGTTCTAGAACAGCAAATAAAACATGCACCTCAAAGTACCTATGAAATGAATACAACCAATCACCAAAGAAATATTTTTAGTGGCATACACTAAAATACACAATGTACAATAAAACAGAAATAATAAATATATAGGTATTCAAAGCAAATGTTAGTCTGGACTGTAGGTTGTTCCACGACCAGGGGCCAAAAGAAGGGAGGAAGGCCAGACATTTTGTATACAAAGCCTCGGATTTGAATGCCGGTACTTACACACCGTAGCCAAGCATTTGACCCGAGGTTTAGCCCATTTTTGACCACATCGAATGAGGAGGAAATGTAGGACGGTGGCTTTATAAATGAAAACAATACCAATGTTGCAGCCTGCGAGATGTCAACGAACCGACTGCAGCATATTACGACGTGCAGTGATGTGTTGTTAGTTATGAATCTCAGTGCAGCATGGTACAGGGGGATCCAATCACCATAATCCAATTGGGACAGAAAGAGACTATAGTGGCCTGTTTGCTGACAACACACACACACACAGATAATACAAGTCAGGATCGGGGTCAGGTCATCATTTATGTCTTGTGATCTGTATCCAGATAATGAGCCACCCGTGAATACAGTTTGCATTTTGCATGGCATGTTATTTGTACAGGTTTTTTTTATTGTACCGACGCTCACCAGGGGGACACACACCCAGTTCTTCTCCGGAAGACCTTTTGTTGTTTCTGTCCATAATGATGGCATGTTCGGTTCCAAGTGCCCACGGGACCACTGCACCGCTTCTCCCCCCTGACTCCGAGGGCCCGCTGTGTGGCTATACTACAGAGGCATTCAGTTTTACGACATACAAATGTGTGCCACCTCGCAATTGTCAACTGCACCCTTTAGTCATTCCATCCTTATCCCATTCTGACCTGAGATCAGATTCATACGAGGTTTCCACTGGACACGCACTGGTCTGATTAACCCATTCTGACCTGAGATCAGATTCTAAAAATGTCAGTCGCTCGATTTTTCAAAAATAGCAGACCTACAAGCTCGTATCGCGCCACTCGGTGGCGCGATATGAGCTTGTAGATCTGCTATTTTCCAATAGCTAAAGCATGATGCTAACACCAAAATGGGTGCCCGTTCAGAATGGGTTATGTCAACTGTAACTCACATGTTTGAATGGTTTGTGATTGGTGTGTTTTGAACGCAGTAAAGGCTTGCGAGCCGTATGTTTGACTTTGAATGTTGTCAGGTTCGTGAGCGATATGTTTGAATGTTGTCAGGTTTGTGATTGATGTGTTTGAAATGTCGTCTGGTTTGTGATTGATGTGTTTGAATGCAGTAAGGCTTGTCATTACATACTAGTACATTGGAATCTTGGTCAAATGAAATAATCCAACCGACATGAGAGGGTCATTTTACAAAGCAGATTTTGCTCCCGAAGAATGAGTGGCCGAAGACATCAACGAGAGGTTGAGGATATCAATATACGACTGAAGACAATAGATAAGACACGTCATAAACACCCCAAAGCCATTAATTATTAACACACGTACATACTCAATATAATGGATATAGCTTGACTGTGGACTGGAGAGAACTATACAGCTGCCCTCAAGTGTCATCTCTATATATCTCTGAAGGCCAATGCATATCTCTATTGTCGGACTTCCATGTCACTCTGTTTGAACAACTGGGTATCGTTTCACGTGAAAAACAAATCACCAGCATGTCTTCCTCACAATAGAATGACAGTATTTACATGAAAGCTCCGGGGACCCTTTTGGTGTCGGGGGGGAAAGATTCTCAAGACTCTTCCATTCTCAACTCTGCCTTGCATGCTCCCTCAAATCTCTACAATTGATTCAGGATGCCGCGGCACGCCTGGACTTCAACCTCCATACATTTTCAACATGACTCTCGTCGTCTGCGCTCCATTCACTGGCTTCTGGTTTGCTGCCTGCATCCAGAAACATCCAATCCAAGGCACTGGTTGTTGACCTACTGTACAAGACAACCAATGGCTTGCTCTCCAAGCATCCCAGACTCTTCTCTCTCTCCCATGGCTATACCAAGCTGAGGAATGACACCTGATCTCCCCCCGACATTTCTGCTTGTCAAAAGGGTGGCGCAACAAAGATTAATGTACTGCGTATATGTTGCCATGTATTACTTTAGATTACTGTACTTGGCTTTGCTATATTGCCAGCAATAAGACACCCTGAATTGTCTTTAAAATTGTTCCGCTATTATTTAGCCTCAGTATGTTTACATTGCTGTTACTTTGTTAAATTCACACGAGGGTCACACGTTTGTTATTCAGTTGTTCCAATAATTAACAAGTTGCTTTCTCTAGGTATTTATCTAAAACAATAAGTAGATTTTTTGCACAATGTACAATATATATATATATATATATATATATATAAAAATCTCTACAAGCATCCCAGCTTTGTAGAAGCTGCCTATCTATCTTTCAAGTGTCTCTGGGCTTTGATTGGGAACAGCTGCCCCAGTTAAAAACACACATGGCTTCATGGTGGTGTGGTGTTTATGACCTTTGGCAAGGAGAGGAGGCATTATCTCTTGTCCCTGGACAGCTCTGCGCTCAAGGTCACAACCTCTTGCACCCTGCCTTGTCAAATGCTGTCATTTGACTTGAGTTATGGCGTAATGAGCACAGGCGTATAACTATTAACTAAAAATATTACACTTTTATTGTAAGAGGCAGTGGTAAACTTGAGATTCTATAGGTCATTGGTTTTCAAAGTGGGGTCCGGGGACCTCCAAGGGTCCTTGGGAGAGGTTCCAGGAAGGGGCCCCAATAGCAAAAGTAGTTAACACAGAATCTCAATTATTTGTAACCACTTTGCCCATTTACAGTATAGCAGATCTACAAACGTACAGTGCCTCACTTCGTGCCACACTGCAACCTTTTGACATAAATCTTCTCTTCCGGGGGTCACCGACACAAAACCTTTTCAGATGGGGGGGGGGGGGGTCTTCCGTCGTTATTTAGGCTGTTTGATTCTCTTGTCATTTTATTCTGTGTTTGATGTACCATTAATCCATTCTGTTATACTTTAGCTAAATAGCAGATCTACAAGCTCAGAGCTTGTAGCTCTGCTGTTTTTGAAAAGCCGTGAAAATGTGGTCCAAATCTTTGAATATATATATATCAGAGCGAACATTTTTAACTAAATATTAGCTTCTGGGGGGGGGGGGGGGGGGGGGTCCCTGAACTACCTATTTTGAAATGGGGGGTGTGTGGCCCAATAGAGATAATTCTGGGGGTCCTTGACTTGAAAAAGGTCGAGCACCGCTGCCATAGAAACATGGGTTTTTCCAGAAAAATCAACCTCAGTCCAAAATGGGTTAAGATGCCACCGATACTGCAGGCTAAATTCGAGCTCCAGTACATTGTCTGGTTGCTGTGCATTCCTTCTTCTTTGCCAGCCGGTGACTCACTTATATTTACGTTCTGAGTCACTATTTATTTAAACTTCATTCTGAACGACTGCAGACCACAACACACTCTCAGTCTATACTACATGAAAGGTAATGTGTCAACCATCCATCCTGGACTTGATTAACGATGATACAAGTCAATGGATTTGCAATCAAGTCTGAACACTGCATTTTTATTCACTTGATGCAGAATACGTCTAAACTTTAGTTTAGAGTCGGATGACCTTTAACAAGGACAGATTGTTGGCAGACATGCAACGCAGTTCAAAGCAGGACAGCTACTGTAGCTTAAATAACAGCTTAATTATAGTATAATCAAAGCCGAGATACTTTAAATGGGCCAATTAGGAAAACTGCTTTACAAACACCCGTTACAACACATCCTGTATGAATCTGCAATTGGTTGGAAGTGGATTTCGTCAGAGTAATTACTGCAGTCCCATTATCACAGTACGGTGCATGACGTCTGTACTAGGAGGACGTCAGATTGATCAAATCAGGGATCTCCATATATATAATAAAAGGGGCACGTGCGCACGCACGCACGCACGCACCCCCACCTCTGGTCCTCGCCAATGCACACAGCAAGTTTGGCGTGGATCGGCCTGACGGTTCTCGAGACATGTGGGGGGAAAACACGGACAGATGCGCGCAGAGATTCCGTGCATTTAAATCGAGATTAAGCAGATATATTTCATCCAGTGTTTATCCACAACAAATAGTAACTAAGCCTCCTTCAAAGAATGTTTGTAGTCAGTCACCAGTCTTGCCTACAAACCAGTCCCTTGTTTGAAGTGAAAGATCTGTTGCTCTCCGCCTATAATCTACTCGGCACAGACAAGTCAAGTCAAGTCAGGTATATAAAGCACATTTCATACGATATGTGTTGTGTGTGTTCAGTGTTTACACTGACTTCCATCCAGAGTTTATCCACAACACTACATTTAAGTAACACCCTCCTTCTAGGAAACTGTTGGCAGCCACACAATACAGTATCAAGACAAACTAGCTCTCTACGTCTCTCTAGGTTGTACTCAGACGAGCCCTGCGTCGTGGCTTCCAGTAATCCCGGTTTTCCATACATCTGGTCTGCATCTTTTCTTGGGTACATCCACATAATGTCCTCATGAACGGTGCCCGTGTGTTGCGCTAAATAGCATCAAGATTCCTGCTGTGTATCAAATATTAGAGCAATATGCTATGCAAGTCATTATGTAAATAATATCTTCATTGGTGGACTTGATCACTTATCACGGACAGATATTTAAGCAATTGATCCAACAGTCCAAGCCAGTGAGACTTCGACAAAGAGGAATGCAACAAACTATGCAATTACTGTAAAAGTGACCTCTGTCAAGTCAAGGACATGCTGTTGGCAGACACACACGCTGCCATCATTTGAAGAGAAAACCAAAGTATATCAAAGCCACATGAAATGTCTATGCAACACTAAAAACACTAAAAAGTTACAACACTTTCAAATCGGCAAATCAGCAGATTTGCCAGTTTTTTTGAGAGAGAAACAAGCAAACAGTATTATGAAAACAAGCCCAAAAGGAGCGACTAATAGACCACTTTTTCTGTATACTTTGGATATTTGAAAGCCGAAATGCGTTGTGAGCTTGTTTTAGATGCATTTCAAAAAGTCAAAATACATTGTGGAATATTTTTAACGTTTATGAAACGTTCTCACGAGACAATAGGGTACGGGGTCCCCTGGCAATAAACATTTACAGATGGGGCAAATACTGTACATGAATAAAAAATAAAAGAAAAAAGAAAATGGAAGGAAGCCCAAATAAGCATACAGTTTAGAAACAAGCCATCCATACACCTGGCTATCTGGCCAGTACTGTGCTGTGATGAATGCAAGGTTATAATGTGTTTAATCACATAGATATAGCCTTACTTATTCTCATCAATGATAACATAGCATTTGATTAATACTTCAATTAGATTAGAAATGACTGTCAATGAGGAATTTCCCCCCAGTGAATCAAATGGTAATCCCACTGGGATTTTTACAATGTGAGGAGGGGGTTGGCTGAAAACACAGGCTGGCTGGCCTTGCCAACCAGGCTGGCTGGCCTTGCCAACCTGTGTTTTTTTGTGAACTAGGACTGGGCGATATGGGTAACAAATATATGTGTATGCCTTTTGTTTAGGGCATGTACAGTACTATAAATAGAAACTACAGTCAAAACATTTCCAGTATTTCATCAGAGTATGCAAGCATTGCTCAGAAGTCGAAGCCAGTAAAAACCCACTGCGGTGCTTGGTGCTCGTGTAAATCAATCCGTTGCAATACATACCGTACGGATGAGATTGGCGATAAAATGCCAATCACCAATACACACACACACACACACACACATACACGAGTCAATTAAAGGCTATAAGCATGTAACCTCACGTACCTGTAGCCAGCCTTCATCTGCCTTTGCAAAGCATAGCCTACAGTATAGGCCTACTCGCCCCAGGCAGATTAACCCATTCTGAACGGGAACCCATTTTGGTGTTAGCGTCATGTTATGCTTTAGCTATTGAAAAAATAGCAGATCTACAAGCTTGTAAGCGCGCCACTCGGTGGCGCGCTTACGAGCTTGTAGGTCTGCTATTTTTGAAAAATCGAAGAGCGACTGACATTTTTTAGAATCTGATCTCAGGTCAGAATGGGTTCATCAGACCAGTGTGTGTCCAGTGGAAACCTCGTACGAATCTGATCTCAGGTCAGAATGGGTAAAAGTCTGGCCCCTAGCTCAATTGTGGGAGACTTCACGAGCCAAACAGATTCTGGCTATAACCAACCAGGGCCGAGTATACAAAGATGGGGTTAGATGATGAGACTATAATATCCACGCACTGATATTACTAGTATCACTACGCGAGGCTAATAAGCATACATGGAGCCAAAAAGGTTAGCTAAACCGTTGCTTCATAATATACACCACACTGTATACGTCCTCTGTGTTCATTTGGTTGCGTGTGTACACTCGGGATCTCACTGGAGCGAGCTCGGAATCATGTGAAATGATTGACGTAGAAGTTATGTCAGGAATTGCAACGTTTTTTTTTGTTTCCAGTCAGTTACAGAATAACCAAAGTGAGAGTAGCTCTACAGACGTTTGCTCTGCTCCTTTGCGATTGACGTATAGCACGGATAAATGTACGATGCAAATGAAGCCGTTCCTTTTCTTACATAATGACATGCGTTATAATGTATGAACTATAAATAGATATAAATTATACTGTAGGCACGCTAAGCCGGGTCAAGTCCCAAGTGCAGATGGCCAGGCGAGACGTTAAACCAGAAGCCATTCACAAAAGAGCAAACGTATAGCTGATCACCCACAGGCTCGCCACGTGTCACATCACTGTGAGTGCTTAAAAGGAAAGCATCTTATAGCTGCAGAAACCACAGACTTACTGGGAAGTATATTTGTTGGATCATCGTGCAAATATGTCACGTGTGGAAGTGCAACTACATCGATATATGCATTTCATTTTATGTTTCAACAGTAGAGCGTGTACATTCATACACTCTACTGTTTAGACCTCTATCATTTAAACTTCCAAGGAAATGTGTGTGTATATATATTTGCATTTGCTTGCAGAAATGCATTGCCCATCTCCCTATATTTTGGTGTTTTCACAGTTTGTTTTGGTAGCCCCAAAAACATCTACCAGTCTACCAGTGTTAAAGGTATATTCAGTGATTTCACTCAAAAAACCTTAGGTTTCGTTTTGGCTGGGACCTAAGCCTTTCATCAATCAGATAGAGAGCCAAAAACGAAACCTAAGGTTTCTTGACCCCCAGGGGTTAACTGGGGACAGGGAGGAACTCCTTATATGGTCAGCACACTCTATAGTAGGGAGGATTATCACAACAAAACAAAAAAAAATAAGTGATATTTGAATTAAGTGAAATCACTGAATATACCTTTAAACAGTTAACAGTTAAAACACCAGCAACGTACAGCACAGTGAGAATGCAGTGTGTTTCTGAAGCTCTGCTTTGGCACCGTTTCCATAAGAAGCAGGATCCCTCATTGCACATGGTGAGGAGTTCCACTCTGAAGCTCCAGAATCGGCCAAACAACTGGGATTTGAACCTAAAACCCTCCTCGTGTGAGGTACAGTACCACTACCGTGTCCAGTGTAGCGTTACTGTTAACATAATTCAGTGGGCCATCCATCCAGACTGCAGGTATTCAGGGTGATCATTCTGTATATATATATATATATATAATATCACTAAAGTTGCATTGATGGCTATCATTTCTGTTGATGGGAAATCTAGCCGTGACCTTTTGCATTCAAAAGGGAAGTCTTCACAGGTCAGAGATGTGAGAGTGATATCGACTCTTGCGGGCAACGGAGTGGTAGCATGGCATTCCGATGAAACTAGCCGTCCTAGAGGATGTGAGCCTTAAAGTCAATCTGCTTCTCAATTTACCTCCCTCTCTCTCTCTCTCTCTCTGTCTTTCTAAATGTGTGAACAAGACCTTTTCTAGAGTCTCTCTCTCTCTCTCTCTCTCTCTCTGGAGTGATGTGTGACCAACAGTAAATGCCCTCTCTCCCTCTCCCTACCATTGTTTGTTTGATCTCTCATCCTTCCATTCTCTCACCCCTCCATTCAGTGCTTTATCTCTCTCTCTCATCTCTCTCTCTCTCTCTCTCTCTCTCTCTCTCTCTCTCTCTTACTAAAAGTGTGTGAACACAGACCTTTACCACGCACGCAGGTAACCTCTCTCTCTCTCTCTCTCTCTCTCTCTCTCTCTCTCTCTCTCTCTCTCTGAGGTAAAGTGTGTGAACAAGACCTTTTGGAATAGGACAAGATTTCCCTTCTCTCTTTCATCACTCCTTTAATGTACCCCTCCTCTCTGCTGTCTTTGTGAAACAAACCTTTTCATCTCACTCTCTCCACCTCGCTCCCCTCCACCCCCCCCCCCCCCCCATCCTGTCCTACAGTTTGTTGACAGACTATAATTAGCATTGTAATGTAGTTACAAATAATGAGAAAGAAAGAAAGAAAGAAAGAAAGAAAGAAGCCCCCGAGTTAAGAAGCGCCAACATGAACACAAACCTATTTCCGAGCAATATCTAGGACTGCCCTAGTTACATAAACTATGTGTTGCTAGTTCAGGTTAATTAACTTACTCAAGAAAAACAAGCATCAATACACCGATGTCCAACGCACAGTCTGAAGCTCCTGCAGGTTTCATAAAATAAAACCCTTTTTATCTCATGAGCACAGCCTTCCTCTGTGTCGGGGCGACAGAAGAAGGGCCTGCCTGAAAGGGTGAGAAGCTTGTGATGATTGGTCAGACTGCCATATCTACCCCAGTGGGGTTATATGGCAGCTGATGGAATTACAATAAATATGAAACGTAAGTCTTGGTCCTGACCTGACCCACTAACATTTAAGGGGTATCTGTGTGGCAAAGTGGGGTCCTGGAACCCCCCCGCCCCCCCCCCCCCAGGGGTCCATGAAACCCCATGCTGATTTTGTCATCTGTTTTTTCCAGTTCAGGTTAATAACCAATGACAGGCAGTCCATTGACACACACACACACACACACACACACACCACACACACACACCCACACACACACACACACACACACACTACACACACACACACACACACTCACACACACACACACACACACACACACACACACACACACACACACACACACACACACACACACACACACACACACACACACACACAGTTGTAAACCGTTCCCCGCAGGAGGTGAATTAAGTCATGATGTTGTAGGGGCACAGAGAGAGGTGGCTGATGGGTATAACATGGCGTCACCCCGCTGGGGAGACAGAGACACCGAGACATGCTTTTCTTTCCCTATACGGGACGCCGTCCATCTCCCGTCTCTACAGTTACCAGCGCTCCTTCCCAGCAGCAGGTTACTGTGCGTGGTGTGCGTGTGCGTGTGCGTGTGCGTGTGCGTGTGCGTGTGTGTGTGTGTGTGACTCCCAGCATGCGTTTCTATGCATACACATTGCGTGCCGACAAGATGTTTTATTACGATGACCTTCTTGCCAGAGAAGCGGTTCTAAAGCGTTCTAATTTCAGGGAGTCCCAGTTTGATAAGCATTAAGGCCAGTGGTTTTAATCTTTTTCATATCAAGGCCCATTATTTATTTGGCCACAGAGCACCATTTGATGGACTTAGCCTCTCAAGACGCAAACCTTTG
Source organism: Protomyctophum parallelum (assembly GCF_964188405.1). Lineage (NCBI taxonomy): Eukaryota > Metazoa > Chordata > Actinopteri > Myctophiformes > Myctophidae > Protomyctophum > Protomyctophum parallelum. The sequence goes on from NC_139705.1 coordinate 2,158,625, forward strand.
AATATTTTGTTGGATAAGATTTTGTCCACAATTCCATGCTGTAATGATGTGGTACCATAGGAGATATAATATAGGCAAAACCTTGATCAAAATAACAAATTCTTCTGCATTCTCTAATTGTGTAGAATTCTTGTAAATTAAGTAATGCAGATGGTCAACAATAATAACACATCACATCTGGGTGTACAGGTGGGTACACTCTCAAAGTTACAGACCCATAACTGGAGGTCCCCGGACCCCACTTTGAGAACCACTGCACTAGAGCAATATACGCACACCATACGTCACCTAAGCTGACAATTCATTGTCCCACAAATAATTGAGATTATCGATGTAATTGTGTTTTCTTTGCATTGGACATTGTGGAACATTACAATTTGTATTTCTGTTCGGCCTTTTAGGCTACGTAATCACATTGCACAGTGCAAATATGACAAATAACTTAAATAATTATGCAGTACGGTAATAAGAAATCACTGATTCCTTTCATTTTTTTTAAATAATTGTTTCTTTCCAAAACAAAAGTACAAAATAGCGTAAATAGTTGATCTACAAGCTTACTGTAACCTCGTAGATCTGCTATTTCTGTCATTTTGACAAATGTATGGACATCTTTCACATGGAAATGTTGGAAAAGTATGCCAAGATAATTGCAATCACCTCAAATAACTGCGATTAGGCGGTTATGTAATACTTGTGACAAGCCTATACTCATGGTAACGTATAAGGAGAACATGGCTATAAGCGCTGACCTTGCACACAAGCGACCTTAACCTTTTACCCACCTCGAACAGTAAAATCAAAAGCGGCCCGGCGGTCATTGCCCTACCCCCCGCCCCCCCCCCCCGTCCCCGTCCCCAACTCATCTGCCAAGCAAGTTTCATACAAATTCGGATTAGAATTGTCCGAGTTATATCACCAGTGCCAGACGGACATATGCTAGTGATTAAAATGCTCCCGACTCTGCCGAGAGTAATGCAGTGTAATTAGAGCTGAACTCCGCGGTGTCCTACTCGGGGCTTTTTGAACCCAGGTCTACTCAATCTGCCGCTGGCGAGCCAATACAGGAAAGCCCCGTTTGTGCGACCTTTGACCTTTGTGCCCTTCGCACCACTTGACAGCGAGTGGTGGTCCTATACTTGACCACCGGATGTGATTGTCTCAATAGAATAGAATAGAATATAGCAGGCAGTCCAACAGAAACAACCACCACAGTATAGTTATATTTGTATGAGCATCAGCTGTGAGCTTGTA
>NC_139705.1:2160078-2270078 GCF_964188405.1 Protomyctophum parallelum
ATGGGTTCATCAGACCAGTGTGTGTCCAGTGGAAACCTCGTACGAATCTGATCTCAGGTCAGAATGGGTAAAAGTCTGGCCCCTAGCTCAATTGTGGGAGGACTTCACGAGCCAAACAGATTCTGGCTATAACCAACCAGGGCCGAGTATACAAAGATGGGGTTAGATGATGAGACTATAATATCCACGCACTGATATTACTAGTATCACTACGCGAGGCTAATAAGCATACATGGAGCCAAAAAGGTTAGCTAAAACCGTTGCTTCATAATATACACCACACTGTATACGTCCTCTGTGTTCATTTGGTTGCGTGTGTACACTCGGGATCTCACTGGAGCGAGCTCGGAATCATGTGAAATGATTGACGTAGAAGTTATGTCAGGAATTGCAACGTTTTTTTTTGTTTCCAGTCAGTTACAGAATAACCAAAGTGAGAGTAGCTCTACAGACGTTTGCTCTGCTCTTTGCGATTGACGTATAGCACGGATAAATGTACGATGCAAATGAAGCCGTTCCTTTTCTTACATAATGACATGCGTTATAATGTATGAACTATAAATAGATATAAATTATACTGTAGGCACGCTAAGCCGGGGTCAAGTCCCAAGTGCAGATGGCCAGGCGAGACGTTAAACCAGAAGCCATTCACAAAAGAGCAAACGTATAGCTGATCACCCACAGGCTCGCCACGTGTCACATCACTGTGAGTGCTTAAAAGGAAAGCATCTTATAGCTGCAGAAACCACAGACTTACTGGGAAGTATATTTGTTGGATCATCGTGCAAATATGTCACGTGTGGAAGTGCAACTACATCGATATATGCATTTCATTTTATGTTTCAACAGTAGAGCGTGTACATTCATACACTCTACTGTTTAGACCTCTATCATTTAAACTTCCAAGGAAATGTGTGTGTATATATATTTGCATTTGCTTGCAGAAATGCATTGCCCATCTCCCTATATTTTGGTGTTTTCACAGTTTGTTTTGGTAGCCCCAAAAACATCTACCAGTCTACCAGTGTTAAAGGTATATTCAGTGATTTCACTCAAAAAACCTTAGGTTTCGTTTTTGGCTGGGACCTAAGCCTTTCATCCAATCAGGATAGAGAGCCAAAAACGAAACCTAAGGTTTCTTGACCCCCAGGGGTTAACTGGGGACAGGGAGGAACTCCTTATATGGTCAGCACACTCTATAGTAGGGAGGATTATCACAACAAAACAAAAAAAATAAGTGATATTTGAATTAAGTGAAATCACTGAATATACCTTTAAACAGTTAACAGTTAAAACACCAGCAACGTACAGCACGTGAGAATGCAGTGTGTTTCTGAAGCTCTGCTTTGGCACCGTTTCCATAAGAAGCAGGATCCCTCATTGCACATGGTGAGGAGTTCCACTCTGAAGCTCCAGAATCGGCCAAACAACTGGGATTTGAACCTAAAACCCTCCTCGTGTGAGGTACAGTACCACTACCGTGTCCAGTGTAGCGTTACTGTTAACATAATTCAGTGGGCCATCCATCCAGACTGCAGGTATTCAGGGTGATCATTCTGTTATATATATATATATATATAATATCACTAAAGTTGCATTGATGGCTATCATTTCTGTTGATGGGAAATCTAGCCGTGACCTTTTGCATTCAAAAGGGAAGTCTTCACAGGTCAGAGATGTGAGAGTGATATCGACTCTTGCGGGCAACGGAGTGGTAGCATGGCATTCCGATGAAACTAGCCGTCCTAGAGGAATGTGAGCCTTAAAGTCAATCTGCTTCTCAATTTACCTCCCTCTCTCTCTCTCTCTCTCTGTCTTTCTAAATGTGTGAACAAGACCTTTTTCTAGAGTCTCTCTCTCTCTCTCTCTCTCTCTCTGCGTGATGTGTGACCAACAGTAAATGCCCTCTCTCCCTCTCCCTACCATTGTTTGTTTGATCTCTCATCCTTCCATTCTCTCACCCCTCCATTCAGTGCTTTATCTCTCTCTCTCCATCTCTCTCTCTCTCTCTCTCTCTTCTCTCTCTCTCTCTCTTACTAAAAGTGTGTGAACAAGACCTTTACCACGCACGCAGGTAACCTCTCTCTCTCTCTCTCTCTCTCTCTATCTCTCTCTCTCTCTCTCTCTCTCTGAGGTAAAGTTGTGTGAACAAGAACCTTTTGTGAATAGGACAAGATTTCCCTTTCTCTCTTCATCACTCCCTTTAATGTACCCCTCCTCTCTGCTGTCTTGTGAAACAAACCTTTTCATCTCACTCTCTCCACCTCGCTCCCCTCCCCCCCCCCCCCCCCCATCCTGTCCTACAGTTTGTTTGACAGACTATAATTAGCATTGTAATGTAGTTACAAATAATGAGAAAGAAAGAAAGAAAGAAAGAAAGAAAGAAGCCCCCGAGTTAAGAAGCGCCAACATGAACACAAACCTATTTCCGAGCATATCTAGGACTGCCCTAGTTACATAAACAATGTGTTGCTATTTCAGGTTAATTAACTTACTCAAGAAAAACAAGCATCAATACACCGATGTCCAACGCACAGTCTGAAGCTCCTGCAGGTTCATAAATAAACCCTTTTTATCTCATGAGCACAGCCTTCCTCTGTGTCGGGGCGACAGAAGAAGGGCCTGCCTGAAAGGGTGAGAAGCTTGTGATGATTGGTCAGCTGCCATATCTACCCCAGGGGGTTATATGGCAGCTGATGGAATTACAATAATATGAAACGTAAGTCTTGGTCCTGACCTGACCCATAACATTTAAGGGGTATCTGTGTGGCAAAGTGGGGTCCTGGAACCCCCCCGCCCCCCCCCCCCCCAGGGGGTCCATGAAACCCCATGCTGATTTTGTCATCTGTTTTTTCCAGTTCAGGTTAATAACCAATGACAGGCAGTCATTGACACACACACACACACACACACACACACACACACACACACACACACACACACACACACATACACACACACACACACACACACACACACACACACACACACACACACACACACACACACACACACACACACACACACACACACACACACACACACACACACACACACACACACACACACACACAGTTGTAACCGTTCCCCGCAGGAGGTGAATTAAGTCATGATGTTGTAGGGGCACAGAGAGAGGTGGCTGATGGGTATAACATGGCGTCACCCCCGCTGGGAGACAGAGACACCGAGACATGCTTTTCTTTCCCTATACGGGACGCCGTCCATCTCCCGTCTCTACAGTTACCAGCGCTCCTTTCCCAGCAGCAGGTTACTGTGCGTGTGTGTGCGTGTGCGTGTGCGTGTGCGTGTGCGTGTGCGTGTGTGTGTGTGTGTGACTCCCAGCATGCGTTTCTATGCATACACATTGCGTGCCGACAAGATGTTTTATTACGATGACCTTCTTGCCAGAGAAGCGGTTCTAAAGCGTTCTAATTTCAGGGAGTCCCAGTTTGATAAGCATTAAGGCCAGTGGTTTTTAATCTTTTTCATATCAAGGCCCATTATTTATTTGGCCACAGAGCACCATTTGATGGACTTAGCCTCTCAAGACGCAAACCTTTGAATATTTTGTTGGATAAGATTTTGTCCACAATTCCATGCTGTAATGATGTGGTACCATAGGAGATATAATATAGGCAAAACCTGATCAAAATAACAAATTCTTCTGCATTCTCTAATTGTGTAGAATTCTTGTAAATTAAGTAATGCAGATGGTCAACAATAATAACACATCACATCTGGGTGTACAGGTGGGTACACTCTCAAAGTTACAGACCCATAACTGGAGGTCCCCGGACCCCACTTTGAGAACCACTGCACTAGAGCAATATACGCACACCATACGTCACCTAACCCATTCTGACCTGAGATCAGATTCATACGAGGTTTCCGCCGGACACACACTGGTCTGATGAACCCATTCTGACCTGAGATCAGATTAAAAAAATGTCAGTCGCTCTTTCGATTTTTCAAAAATAGCAGACCTACAAGCTCGTATCGCGCCACTCGTGGCGCGATATGAGCTTGTAGATCTGCTATTTTTCAATAGCTAAAAGCATAACATGATGCCAACACCAAAATGGGTGCCCCGCGCAGAATGGGTTAAGCTGACAATTCATTGTCCCACAAATAATTGAGATTATCGATGTAATTGTGTTTTCTTTGCATTGGACATTGTGGAACATTACAATTTGTATTCTGTTCGGCCTTTTAGGCTACGTAATCACATTGCACAGTGCAAATATGACAAATAACTTAAATAATTATGCAGTACGGTAATAAGAAATCACTGATTCCTTTCATTTTTTTAAATAATGTTTTCTTTCCAAAACAAAAGTACAAAATAGCGTAAATAGTTGATCTACAAGACTTACTGTAACCTCGTAGATCTGCTATTTCTGTCATTTTTGACAAATGTATGGACATCTTTCAACATGGAAATGTTGGAAAAGTATGCCAAGATAATTGCAATCACCTCAAATAACTGCGATTAGGCGGTTATGTAATACTTGTGACAAGCCTATACTCATGGTAACGTATAAGGAGAACATGGCTATAAGCGCTGACCTTGCACACAAGCGACCTTAACCTTTTACCCACCTCGAACAGTAAAATCAAAAGCGCCCGGCGGTCATTGCCCTACCCCCCCGCCCCCCCCCCCCGTCCCGTCCCCAACTCATCTGCCAAGCAAGTTTCATACAAATCGGATTAGAATTGTCCGAGTTATATCACCAGTGCCAGACGGACATATGCTAGTGATTAAAATGCTCCCGACTCTGCCGAGAGTAATGCAGTGTAATTAGAGCTGAACTCCGCGGTGTCCTAACTCGGGGCTTTTGAACCCAGGTCTACTCAATCTGCCGCTGGCGAGCCAATACAGAAAGCCCCGTTTGTGCGACCCTTTGACCTTTGTGCCCTTCGCACCACTTGACAGCGAGTGGTGGTCCTATACTTGACCACCGGATGTGAATTGTCTCAATAGAATAGAATAGAATATAGCAGGCAGTCCAACAGAAACAACCACCACAGTATAGTTATATTTGTATGAGCATCAGCTGTGAGCTTGTAGATCTGCTATTTTTCAATAGTTAAAGTATAACATAATGCTTAGTCCAGAATGGGTTAATGCAGTGGTTCCCAAACTTTGTAGGTCAAGAGTCAAGAGACAAAAATAAATGAGGGACTCACTCATTAGGGACCGTGGGAAAAGACGACTCTTTGCGCGTTGTGAGCTTGTAGATCTGCTATTTTCACTACTTCTTAAACAATATATTTATCATTATTATCGTTTATTCACTATGAAAACGTCCAGTCAGTCACTTATTATCCCCACGGATGGTCTCGTGACATCAAGTGACATCATCCCTGATGTCATCAAAATTGGCCAGCTACTCTACATCTGACCTCAAACCTCAAACCCTTAGATCTCCATGGATATATGTCAGAACCTGTTCTGACATATATATATATATATATATATATGTGTGTTCTGTCTCCCTTTTTTGACTGATACCCGTCCATTCAAACCCTACACGGGCCCTGCCCCAAAGTTATTAGTGCAGCCAGCGCGCGGCAGTCGGCGAGTTCTCAACAGGCAACGCAAATTTAGGCCAAGACCTAACTGGGCCCTAATCAAACCCTGTAACTCAAGAGAGTGTGCCCACTACCACCCTACCACCCTTAGATCCATATAGGGGAGCTGACCTCTTCTGACATTCCATGTGTTGATCGGACCTCTTCAAACCCTGTACACTGTCAAGACATGCTCCTTAAAGGGACACTTCACCCTTTTTGCAAAAAAATATATGTTAATGATGTTTAGAAGCTTTAGAACACTTTCCTGGAGATCTTTATGTGTGTAATATGTGGTTTTAGATATTTTAGATTGTAGCAGTGAGCCTGTTGTCTCTGATGTCATGGACACTGGGCTCACTTCCTTCCTGGACTACATGTTGTCTCAGTAAGACAGCTCTCCCCCTATCCACAAGGAGGAGCAGTGCACCAAAGAATTATGGGAATTGTAGTCCAGGAAGGTAGTGAGACCAGTGTCCATGACATCAGAGACAACAGGCTTACTGCTACAATCTAAAATAACTAAAACCACATATTACACACATAAATACCCCCAGGAAAGTGATCTAAAGCTTCTAAACGTCATTAACATATATTTTTTTGCAAAAAGGGTGAAGTGTCCCTTTAATAAAAGGTTCTTTCCCCATGCCAAAGCGCCAGCGCTCGCCCAGCAGTCTGCCATCAACGAGGCGGATGCGTGCACGCGACCTCGAGGTTATTATTATTATTATTATTATTATGTTGTTGTCGTTTGTTTGGTATGGGACATTTACTCACAAGCCATCAAAATGGTCTGCGATACATGGGTCCCCAGAACCAGAGTTTGGGGGAACAGTGAAACAAAGTATACAAACAACAAGAACAACAACAACAACAACATTGTTCTGTCCATTCCGTTATCAAAGATAGTGACTCAGTCAAACCTCACGACAAGGTTGTTCTATCGCCGACATGCAGGTTACATCAAGTACTCGACCAGCTCCGAGTCACCACTTCACCCAGTGTTTTTGGCTCTGCCCCGTGACGCAGGCCCTGTGACGCAGGAGGAAAAAAACAAATGGAAGCCGTATCGAGCAGCGAAGGACAGAATGTTTTCTATACACAGTGCAGAATGTTATGGGTCAGAATGTTATCTCATACTCCTCCTTAGTTTGGTGTGTAGGCCGACACAATTACAGGTGGAGCAAATGTTCCAAGATGCGAAGGAAAATGAAGAATGATTTTGAACTAAGAAGCATACTGTGTGTGTGTGTGTGTGTGTGTGTGTGTGTGTGTGTGTGTGTGTGTGTGTGTGTGTGTGCTTAGTTGTCTCACACTGAAAAGTATAGTGCAGTATGGTGTTACAGTATCATCTGTTACACGTCCAAAACATTCAGGAAGGATAATATGACCTTGACCCGTCATTCAAGGCTCTGACTCCTGCTGTGGCGTGCGCACGCACGCACGCACACACACACACACACACACACACACACACACACACACACACACACACGCACACACACACACACACACACACACACACACACGGTGATGCAGGTGAATTCAAACATTTCAGCTGCAGTCTTTCATCACTTCTCATTCTCAATAAAAACATATACTCTTGGCAGTGTGGCTGCTCTAACCACCAGACTGACCAGCGTTTGTGTTTCACAAGTTTTCAAATATTAAATATTAACCACAGCAACACCGGCGTCAGCACAATGCAACGCCACAGAATGGATGGAATTCAGCAGCAGTGAATCATAGAAGAGAATTACATAACATATACAGCGGATCTCTCCCTCTATCGCACGCACACACACACACACACACACACACACACACACACACACACGCGCACACACACACACACACACACACACTGCACCATTAGCGAAACCCCACGTGGATGACTGACCATGTTCATTACAACATGTAATGTATGTACACAAACAGACATACATACAGGCAAGGCAGGCAAGACAGACAGACAGACAGACAGACAGACAGACAGACAGACAGCCGCAGCGCCAAAGACATCAATGACAAACAGCAGTGACATCACCAACACTCCGACGCAACACTATTGGACGGAGACAAAGAGTCATATCGTATACGCGCTGATCACAACAACCAATCGGGTTGGTCGGTTTCCAAACATGGGCATTGTGATGCAGAGAGAGAGAGAGAGAGAGAGAGAGAGAGAGAGAGAGAGAGAGAGAGAGAGAGAGAGAGAGAGAGAGAGAGAGAGAGATGGAGCGAGAGAAGTGGGCATGAGAGAGGAGAGGAGCAGAGAGGAGAGGAGAGATGGGACAGGGCAAAACAGAGAGATATATACCAGCTACAACAGTGTTTATGATGCAACATGGAATATTATGATCCATATATTAATTAGAGGCGAGGTGGTTTTAGCAATTTATAGGCATTTATGCAGACTCCCTTATCCAGAGCGACGTATACAACAAGTGCGAGATCGGAATAAGCAGAGCATGCTTATGCCAAAGGGGGTGGTGGGTCTGTTCGCAGATTTTAGAGTCATATGCAATGCAATGCCGATGATGACACAAACTAAGGGGATTTTCCCTCTACATTATATACAGTATTATCTCAGTATGTCAGAACAATAGGGTTTTCGGGGAGGTGGGTCACTCAATCAGTTTAGTAACATTTGCCCAATGTTTTAGAATGAGCATACAGAACTTTAACCCATTCTGATCGGGAGCCCATTTTGGTGTTAGCATCATGTCGTGCTTTACCTATTGAAAAATAGCAGATCTACAAGCTCATATCGCGCCACAGAGTGGCGCGATACGAGCTTGTAGGTCTGCTATTTTTGTAAAAATCGAAGAACGACTGACATTTTTTAGAATCTGATCTCAGGTCAGAATGGGTTAATCAGACCAGTGTGTGTCCTAGTGGAAACCTCTTATGAATCTGATCTCAGGTCAGAATGGTTTAACATCATGCCATGATCTATAGTAACAGTACTAAAGAACTCATCAACTGAAATATACTGCCATCAAAACAGGGAAGAAACCTTCCATGGCAGGGACTGCACGACACTCCAGGGAACAGAGACGGACAACTCACTGCATCAACTTATTTATTAGCACGACGCGTGTCGCCGTGAGCTTCGTCAGGTGCTATACTGCCCTTAATAGACCATGATTAATAATAATAATAACCCCCATCACGACAACAGACAATAACAAGATAAATGCATTCGCTGCACTTGGAGCTCACACTTGGGTGCACATTGTGTGAGTCCTGTCCACCAGTCATACTTATATACTTGGTTTGCAGATCTCGTCTCGTGGGCTGAAAATAGCCGATCTTGCAAGATCAAAAGGAGCCACAGCTGTGACACCTTGTAGGTCAGCTGCTTTTGGTGTGAAAAGTTGGGTAATGGGGTGGTATATATATATATATATATATATATATATATATATAAAGCAAGCGTTAAGTGTCTCGGGAGGTCATTTTACCTACAGCTGCTGTGTCACGTGTCCCAGGACGGACGGACACTCGCACACAGATGTCTCCGACCAAAAGGGTCACTATACTGAAGTGTGAACCACAGACCCCCTGCCTCTGTAGACCCACACATTCAACATGACTTTTGTTGGCAGCGTGACCTGAACCCCCCCCCCCCCCCAACCCCCCCCCATCAAGACCAAAGGGTGTCGTTTAACCTTTGTATATCCATTGATACACTTCTGTCTCGCTATATAATCACACGAGTGGTCTTTGACTTTATACGTATAGCTCACAGCCTGACCATTAAACTTGAAGATAGGCTTTTATTATTATTTATTTATTATTATTATTATTATTATCGATCCCCGCGGGAGAAATCCTTTTTATATGGTTATAATCCTCCCTTTTTTATTTTGAATTTCCTATAGCTATATATGTACTGAGCTAACCGAGATAATGTATTATTATCAATTACAATATGTATCACAAATGAAATGATGCATTAATGTATACATCCATTGCCAATAAATATATGAATGGATTATGTATAGCCTATAATCTGTATGTATACTGGACCGTGAATATATACGACTATAATGTACTACCAACAATTAAACAGTCCATCCGAGTCCACCATCGTCTCTATCCTTTCCTGACAGAGACGAGAGCAGTGCAGGGATTCAAACCCTTGTCTCCATGCATGCATGAGTCCACACACAGCTCTACCGCTCACCAAGAGGAGAGCCCTACTTGGCCAGAGACTATAGAGTATAGGGAGACCACCTCCAACTCCAAACACTGCACATGTATAGGCTACTATAGTTCTATGTAATGTTATTATACTCCAGTATAACTCCACTGTGTACCGTTATATTGTATTAAAATACTACCATGACGTAGCCTACTAGTTTATTCTGTTACTCCACCTGACCATGTAGGCCTATAGGCTATTAACAACAACATATACTGTACATAACATAATGTAAGCCTATATGCCTACTGTAGGTCTACCTGTTTTATAGGGCAGGGAAGGCTATTGTTAACATAGGCCTACTCTGCCATACAGATGTACTATAGGGCTACCATAGTAATATAGTGTATTAGCCTACTCATAACACGTTTAATTCATTAAAATGAGTTCCGGACTAACAGGCACCTGTCATAGTGTGTATAGGCTATACCATACATCCCAGCACGTCCATGTGCAAAGAAGAACACGTGGCATGTTTTAACCATAATTAAATTAAAATATATAAGAGTTAAGTCTATAAGCTGCGACTGCATGGTGGTGCTTGTGTGAGATAACGGGATCACAGCGGGATGCCGCCGGCCTTGTCTTTACAGTATAGGCTACTACCAGTCCATAAAGGTCTTATTAGAAGGGGTGCGTTCGTTTTGCCCTCCAATCCCATCCCGGTCCTTACCTCCGCCGTTCTTGTAGCACAGGTAGGGGAAGCGCCACACGTTGCCCAGGCCCACGGCGAAGCCCACGCAGGACATGATGAAGTCCATCTGCCGGGTCCACGTCTCTCTCTCCTGGTAGCCGCCGCCGACGACGCTACCGTTCCCCGCCGCCTCCGCGCCCTTCTCCAGGCCCGACATGAGGCACGAACCGCCGCCGCCTCCGCCGGGGCCCGTCGCACCGCCCATCATCCCGCCGCCGGCAATGGCCGTGACCGGCATCAAGCTCCCGTTGACGCCCGGGTGGTCGTTACCGTTGGGAATCAGGTGGCCTCGCTTCTCCTCCGCCAGCAGCACGGGGCAGCTGTCAGTGAAAGCCTGCTTCTCCATTTGGTTGTTTGTTTGTTTGTTTGTTTGTTTATTTCAATGAACTTTACTCCTTTTCCACACTTCTGTACTTTAAGTGTTTAAAGTTCTTTGTTGTTGTTGCTGTTGTCTCAGTCTGTGTTCTATATTGGTCCCCTGCTGGAGTGTGACAAGACACTTTCAGTTTCTTTTAAAAAGTAAAAATGTGCTGATTTGTCCTTCCTTTATTCTCTAAAGGGAGGATTTGATTTAAAGTCAGTCTCAATTTAAAAATAAAATCTCGTATCGGCCTAATTAATGATATATATATTTTTTAATTAAAAACAAATCAGTTCAAAAATAAATGAAAACTATTTTGAAGGGAGAAGATGCGTTCGCGGAGGAAATGAAACGGGGGTTTAAAAAGGTAACACCGGTGTTTTTAAGACGACAACCTTCAAAAACAATCCACGAAACACTTGAATGTAAGTCTGAAGAATCGCATGGGAACTTCACTCAGTCAGAGAGGAGAACAGAACCGAGAGGCACGAGCACTTGATCGAGCCACCAAATAACCGGGGAGCGGTTTAATTATACCGAAGACAAAAAAAACGCAAAACCACCAAAGAAACGAACCGCTTTTACCGAACAAAAAACCCCCCAGAGCGGACTGTCTGTCAATGCTAGGTCAACGGGCTGCCTGCAGGGGAAAGGGAGACTCAACGTCCTCGGCTGGGTGGATGAATGAATGGATGGATGTGTGACGGAATTACATTCGTGCTCTAGAGAGAAACGGATCGAGGACGAACAACATCTTAAACCGAAGCACCGCGGGTTGGTTCAGATCATGGCTTTTGTATTCCCCGCTTTTGTTCTGAATTCGGTGTCTAAAAAAATGGAAAAGCCGTTCCAAAAAGCGCCGCGCAGTGTCCGTTGTGTCCGTCCGTCCGTGTGTGTGTTAATTAAAGCCGTTCCCCTGCAGAACACACAGCTTTAAATGGCAGCGTCAGACATGGGGGAGGACGTCATCGGGATTTCTCCCCTCCCCTCCTCTCTCTCTCTCTCTCTCTCTCTCTCTCTCTCTCTCTCTGTCTGTCCGTTAGAGAGAAACGTCATCGGAATTCCTCTCCGCCTTTTCTCCTCATTTTCATTCATTCCCTCTTTCTCCCTCTCTCTTTCCGAATAGCTACACAACCCAGAGATCCTCCATTGAACACGCACACGCGCGCGCGCACACAAACACGCACACACACGCACGCACGTGCGCACACACACACACACACGTGCGTGACTTTAAGTACAGTAATAGGCCATATGTGTTGTCTCACACTGTTATTCACGTTAATGTCAATAAAGCTCATTGAATTAAAATGGTTTTAGTGTCAGTGCGTTCCAGCACGTAGCAGGTGCATAACTGTATGGGTTAAATACCGCCCCCTCTGGCGTGCTGGAGTAAATTATGCACACAATTCAATTCAATTCAAAGGGCTTTATTGGCATGAGAAAACATACGTTTACATTGCCAAAGCAGAAAGAACAATACAACAATACAGCAATACAATCAAAACAAAAATTATGTACATTTGAAGGTCAGAATCTTCAATAGATCAAATTCTATGTACCAAGGTCACTCGATGCAGGTATAGTGCAGGAATATACACAATGATTAGTCTTTAGGGTGGTTGTGTTCCATTTGATATCCTTCTCCTATCACAGCAACTCACAAATCTTGCTGCTGTGTTTGCACATTGTTGTACTTCGCCCAGCAGATATGGGATTTTTTTGTCATTGGTCATGTTTTCAAAATCTCTGTGTGTGGTTGTAATCTGTGGGAAGTATGTGTCTCTGATGTCTTGGTACAATGGACAGATGGTTAGGAAGTGTAGCTCGGTTTCCACTTCATTTTGTGTGCAGTGGGTGCATAGTCTGTCTTCTCTCGGGACACAGGTCTGCCTATGACGGCCTTTCTCGATCGCAAGACTGTGCTCACTGAGTCTGTACCTGGTTAAGATTTGTCTTTGTTTTGGGTCGGTCACAATGCTCAGGTATTCTGCCACTGTGTATTCTCTGTTTAGGGCCAGATAGCATTCTAGTTTACTCTGCTTTTGTGTGCTGTTTTATAATTTGGTTTAGTCCAATGGGTTTTCTATCTCGTGGCTCTGTTTGTGTTTGTGCCCGGAGTTCCAGGGCCAGCTGGCTGAGGGGGCATCTCTCTAGAGTTTCACTGTGTGCGAGTGCCTTGTTATGGAGTGCATCTAGGTCACTTTCTTTTAGGTGGTTGTAGAACTTAAGTGCTCTCTTTTTTATTTTGATTATGACACATAATAGCATAGCACACATGTACTACGAACACACGCCACGGTGACGGTGCGTGTTTGTGTGAGTGTGTGTGTACGTGTGTGTGTGTGTGTGTGTGTGTGTGTGTGTGTGTGTGTGTGTGTGTGTGTGTGTGTGTGTGTGTGTGTGTGTGTGTGTGTGTGTGTGTGTGTGTGTGTGTGTGTGTGTGTGTGCGTGCGTACGAACAAAAGAGAGAGAGAGAGCGCTACAGTATAGGCTATATGTTTCCCTTGATAAAAAAAAATCCTGCATCGCTGCATGCACTGAAACAGGTCTGTTAGTCTGTAAACTTTACAACATATCTTTTCTAGTCTTATCTCTGCTGTCTTGCACCTTAATTAGTAGTAAGTGGACCATGATATTTTAATTTAGCTGCCTCACCAACTGGGCAGATCTGAAAGGAACTATCTCGGATTAGTTCAAGTCTAACGACTGCACAATGATTTTATTTTATTTTATTAGACGTACAGAAGAAAAAAAAAACACATGTTACATCAGGTTCACCGGAGAAAGTTAAACGTCAAGATACACACACACACACACACAAGAAAGTTGTGCGAGCTATTTCTAATTGTCCTAATTGGTCTGAGACATGAAAAACATTGCAGCAAAATGCATACAGGCAGTGAGTAGGCCTACTACATCAATAAAAATACAAAATACAATCAAGAGAGCTATACACACACAACCTACAGGCAGCATAAATACATAAACTTGCATTATATAAGACTTATATAATGTCATGATGACTTATATTATATAAGTCATCATGACCATACTGTATTCTGCAATATTTTTGAAAAGCCATGCTTTGAACCTTATCTTAAAAAGGAGTTGGCTAGTGCCAAGATACCAAGATACCCACGTAATAACTAAATTATTTTCGCTCCTATGCCACCAAAATGTGGAACGCCCTACCATCAGTCATTAAGACATGCGAATCCCTTGACTCCTTCAAAACCGCTCTCAAAGGGCACCTACGGACGGCTGCAATTCGAAACTGGCCCCCGTAAAATCTGATCCCCCCCCCCCCCTTTTCCCCTCACTGTTATGTTTCTTTTCCCTTTTTTACCTCCTTTATGATGAATTCCTGTTCTGTTCTTTGACTTTGACAGAAGTGTCTATTTGTACGTCTCTAAATGTTTTGATGAATTGAACATGGTGGACTGGACCCTCTAGTAAACAAGTGTAATGCTTTATTGGGTCGTCCACTCACAGTTAACAGTCTTTGTATTGAGTTTGTGCTTGAAATGTACTGTAATTCTGCAAACTGTTAATAAATATTTCAATATCAATCAATGCTGATGCTCTTCATACTATAGTCATGGGTAGCGACTTTCAGCTCTTACAGGCCGTTATGTTCATGTCTCAACATGTCAAACTGTGAAATGTTTGTGTTTATCCATCCTGTCAGACTGATTGAATGAAGTGTTAAGTGTAAACAATATAAACATGTACGCTTTTTGATGTTTTTATCCCACGATTTTGTAACCCATTTTCACCCCTGTGTCAATATGTGCTCCTGGGCTCTATACACACCCTCCGACCAAACCTAGTCCCCATATATGGGGGACATGGGCAGAGCAACGGACTTGAACTCATGCTTCCTTCATGCCTAAAGTGTCCAAGTTGCTCCTTTACACCTGACAGGGGGGAGTTTCCCTGGTTGGACGTAGCGCGTGGAAGGAACACGTTATTCCAACCAGTTCCTTTCCCCTCCATCAGGCGCCCCGGCTGGCCAGGGGGAGGCAGTTTAGAGACCAGGATTACTGCATGTTTTTGTGAGGGTACTATACCCTAGGGGACACGGGGAGAACATGCAAACTCCACACAGAAAGGCCCTTTCGCCAACCCCGCCTTCGGGTATGGGCACTGATGGACGCGGAGGAGGAAACACGCCGCCAGCACCCACAGCGCCCCGAGCGGGAATCGAACCCAGGACCTTCTAGCTGTGAGGCGACAGCACTAACAACTGTCCCACCGTGCCCCCTGCTTTTTTACGTTTTTGATTCAGGCTTCTGTTCTGCACACTCAACCATATTAAGTGTCAATATTACTGTAGGACTGATCGCTCTGTCTTTCCCAGGTGTAAAGATAGTTTGGGTTTCTCATGCCACTCTGACATCTTTACCAGACGCAACCCGATTTACTATTCTGTGATTGATTGATTGGAGTATGTATTAACAGTTTGCAGAATTACAGTGCATTTCAAGCACAATTCAACACAAAAACTGTGAAGCATCACACTTGTTTACAAGAGGGTCCATTATCGGGTTGTAACTTGGACAGGGCTGAGTCGGCTCGAGTGAACTTTGCAACGTTCGACACGGCAACTCGCTCGCTTTAGCTCGCTCGGTGGTGTCTCTCGTCCCTCAAATTTGTTTGAGATGGCACCCCCTCCGTCACGGTCTAAAAGTATAGGCTGAAAGTCCCTCCCAATTAAAGCGGTGCAGAAAACTGTCGCTTACCAGACACTGACTTCTCCCTTATACAGTAGCTCCCAAACTATATGTAACTAGAACTGCACTCTGTCGAGTGCATACTTGCTTGTTGCACACTAGTAGGCCATAAATGGCCAACTAGTGTGCAAGCAGAGCGCGCAAGTACTTTCGACCGCTGTAAACTGTCAAATCTCAGTATCTCTGTGAAGGAACGTTTGAAATGTATAATTATTAGGTGTAACTATTTGCTACCTACCTACTTTATGCATATAAACACCTAGTATTATTAAGTATGGTTAAAGTTTCTATCTATATAAGAAATACAGTTTTTGGCCCAGGCCGTAGCGTAATGGTCTGGGCACCGGACTTGTGATCCAGTCGCGGTGTGCCGCGGGTTCGACTCCCGGACCCGACACGGCCTTTACCGCATGTCATCCCCCCATCTCTCTCCCGTTTCCTGTCAGCCTACTATCTGTCCCTTAAAAAATCAATAAAAGGCGTAAGCCGCAAAAAAAATATCTTAAAAAAAAAAAAAAAAAAAATACAGTTTTATCGATGTAGATATATTCTGGATCCCTTTTTAGTTTGTTTAAGAAAAATAAATCATTGATATGTGATGAAAAAAAAGGTATATAAACTGAATAAAAATATGTTATACAGTATATGTATTTTACTGATTATGTATATAGTATACGTATGACTAGCTCTAAATGATGACGTAAGACATACGTATACATATACTATATAGAGTATGTAGTTGTAAGTTGATTAGCGATATACTGTGGTTACTTTGCGCCAAAAACCGTGCCAGCCAACCCGCCATTTGATGCGTATGAAAATAAAACAGCAGATTTGTGCCTGGTTTGCTGGGACCATATACACACCACGTACTCTGGTCCCAGCAGATCAGGCACAATTTGCTATTTTATTTTACTGATTATGTATATAGTATACGTATGACTAGCTCTAAATGATGACGTAAGACATATGGTCATTTATGTAATCTGGTCCCAGCAAACCAGGCACGGATTTGCTGTTTCTTTTGCATACACATCAAATGGCGGGTTGGCTGTCACGGTGAACAAAGACCGGGCGAAATTATTACTTGCGCGCTCTGCTTGCGCAAGTAATAATAATAATGATATAATAATATATACGATTTATATAGCACTTTTCTGGGTACCCAAACTCGCATTACAGAACAGAAGTACAGCCATTTTTATTAGAAAAAACTAGTTAAAAGGTTAAAAACTAGAAATCAAAATAAAAAAAGGACAAACAAAGAAGGGTGTGTGTGTGTTATGTAGGGAAAGCCAGTTTGAAAAGGTGGGTTTTGAGTGTGCTTTTGAACATTTCGAAGGTGGGGGCAGCTCTGATGTGAGTTGGGAGTGAGTTCCACAGAGAAGGGGCGGCCACTGCGAAGGCCCTAGTCTCCCCAAGTTCGTTTGTTGGACTTGTGGGGTTCCAGTTGGTTGGCAGTGCTTGCCCTGAGGGAGCGAGAGGGGACATGGCGGTTGATGAGTTCAGAGAGGTAGAGGGGGGCCTGGTTATTGAGGGCTTTGTAGGTGATGGTGAGTATTTTGAAATCAATGAACTTGGGGACTGGGAGCCAGTGGAGTTCACGGAGGACGTGTGTGATGTGGTTCCTGGATCGGGTTCTGGTGAGCAGGCGGGCAGCGGAGTTTTGAACGTACTGTAGTTTTTTGAGAACCTTGGTGGTGACGCCATACAGGAGGCTATTGCAGTAGTCGAGTCTGGATGTGATGAAGTTATGAATGTAGGCCTAATGATTTGAACTTTCATGGCAATTTGAATCGCTCTGGATTTAGAGCTGCTAAATGCCTAAATTGTACATTGTATTGCATAGTCATCCCCAAACACAACATCCGAGATGTTACCCTGTTGTCGGGTTGCATGGGAGGAATCAGAGGAACCGGAAATTGTTCGATCACATTTGGAACCGTTTCCAGAACCGGTTTATCGCAGTCAGAGCCGGTATGTTGACTTCCGACTTCACGTCTGCTATGCAACCAGTGGTTCTCAAACATTTTAACCCCTTTTGATGTTTTAACTAAGCATTATATTATACTTTAGCTATTGAAAAATAGCAGATAGTATGAAAGAAAGTTATATAATTTTTTACCTTGCCCGTGGTCGTGACCTTACCTTGTCAGGTAAGGTCACCAAGTTTCATGGAAATCATCCATTAGGGGCAGACATTTAGAGGGGCAGGTGCTCAAGTGAAAAAAAAGGGCACCTTGTGCAGCGCGTGGAACAAGCTCTTAGCGTGGCATTCGGTGCCGCTCTATGAGCTTGTAGATCTGCTATTGTTCAACAGCTTAAGCATAACATAATAATGCTTAAAACACCAAAAGGGGTTCCCGCCCCAAAATGGGGAACCATAGTGCTGTACACTCAGTAAGCAATTACAAAATACAAAGAGTAAAACAATAAACAACAGACAGGGGGAAGAAACACAGACCACAACAGTGGTAAAGTTCAAAGGAAGGAAGCTAAATGATAGTTTGGTTGGCTTGGAAGCATTGTGCAATGGTTTGTATAGGATGAGTAGTCTTTATAAATGTATTATGGATAGGCACACAAGGTGCAGACAGTCCAACTCGTGAGCAGTTCATGTATTTTAAAATATTGTTTGAGGAACAATTATAGGTTATATTTAAGTGATTTATTCTATTACTATTGTAAAACCTTTTGCCGGTATGTGATTTATGGTTTGGCATGTGACAGTTAATACATGTTTATAGTCATTGACTATATAATCACCGTGGGATGTTTAACCCCAGGAACATGTGAGAATGTCCTGTGCATTCAAACAATGTTGCTTGAACATCAAACATAATTTCCTATTCAAGCTGTAGGGGGGGTTGAAGGTATTTTTCTTTAACCTATTTCCAAAGTTGTATATCTCAAATTTGAATTTAGTTACATGTTGACAACTGTAAATGTCACTGCTCCTGAAAAGATCACCAAGGTTTACGCTACAAGTCAACTACAATATGTTACAATACAACACTATAATTATAATAAACTTTATTTAATATTGTACCTTTTTAGGCACAAAGTGCTTAACAACATAAAATCAACTGTGAACTAGAAATGTCGCAATTTTGGAAAAATTACAAAGTGTGGTTGCCGCAATCGCTTATAGGCTCCTCTCACGAATTGTGTTAGCCAATTACAATGTCACGTCAACCCTGTGATCATGTGTAAGTAATTTAAGGGGATTTATCCCCCAAAAAACATTTTTCTGCAACAAATGGTTACACGTTTTGCATTTGCGCGCCCCCCTATGGATGAAAATCCCCTATATGGAGGAAAATGTAATTGCTTTTAGCTCTAGGATTAAACCGTCCGCGACATCTGATATCGGGGAAAACGTAAAGTGGGCTGTTATAGCGCCACCATGAAATTACTGATGTACTGATTATTATTACTAATTACTCTTCAATTAATTCCTCCCCTCCAATTCTGTAAATATGGCGCTTACGGTCTCAGAGGGAAATAATACTTAAATTGGAGCCTTAAAAGGAACCCTGGGTGATAAGACTTATAGGGCTTTAAACATTATACTTGCCCTCTAGAACTAAAATTTTAAATGTAAAACACATGTGACATCTTATTCACTTTAAAAATAAACTAGAACTGCACTCTGTCGAGTGCCTACTTGCTTGTTGCACACAAGTAGGCCTACTAGTGTGCAAGCAGAGCGTGCAAGTGCTGTAGACCGCTACAAACTTTCAAATATTGGCCTCACATATTTAATTATTAGATTTAGCTATTTGCTACGTACCTTGCTTCAGGAGGAAAAAAAGTTGTATTTTTAACTATGGTAAAATCGTCTTTCTCTAAAGAAAATATAGTTCCATCCTTTTAGAAGTGTCTAGGATCCACAAAAAAATAAGTCATGGATATCAGATAAAACTAGATAAAGTGCCAATCGGCACAGGTCTCCACCAGGATTCTTCCTCAGCCTAGTGGGAATATGCGTGCACAGTTTCATCGCAATCGGACGCTGCGTTGAGGAGTTGTGGCCATTTGCTACTCCTGAAAACTGTAGGAGCCAATCGTGGCCAATCAGGATGGAATATGAGAAATCAAAAAACCTGTCTTGATCACATGACTATGGAGATCATGTGTAACGATTTGCGTGAAATTTGGATAAAATCTGAAGGAGTAATAATAGAAAATGTGTTTTACATATGTCGGCCTCCTGGTGGCGCTATAAAGAGCAGATGTGAAAAATTCCAGGCAAAGGTTTTTCCTTGGCCTCTAGGGAGTTGGCATACAAAGTTATCCACAGATCCGTGCAGTTAGAGGTAAAAACACTTTTGGGCCAGTTATAGCGCCACCTTGAGGCTGAGTTGAAATTGTTCATGTGGCATTTTGTCCTCGGCCTAGTGGGAATGTGGGTGCACAATTTCACGGAAATCACGCGATGTGTTCATGATTTGCAGCATTTTGTTTGAAACTGAGCACTCCTGTGAATTTTGGAAGCCAATCTTAACCAATCAGGATGGAGTCTGAGAAATCTGAAAGACCGGTTTCGTTGAATGGCTCTAGAGAGACTGTGTACCAATTTGCGTGATGTTTGGACAAAATCTGTAGGTGTACTGTGCAAAAACTTGTTTTGCACAAAGCAGCCTCCTGGTGGCGCTATAACAGGCCGTTCTGGAAAGTTTGGGGCAGAGGTTCATGGTTGGCATCCTGGGAGTGTGTGTGCAAAATTTGGCATCGACCGGGTTAACGGTGGCCGAGATTAGCTGCTCACGGACGGACACACGGACGGACGGACGGACGGACACACGGACGGACGGACACACGGACGGACGGAGTGCAAAACATACTCTCCCCCATGCCTTCGGCTGGTGGAGACAAAAATGTGTTGTCACGTATACATATATACTTGTGT
This sequence comes from Protomyctophum parallelum, assembly GCF_964188405.1. Taxonomy (NCBI): domain Eukaryota; kingdom Metazoa; phylum Chordata; class Actinopteri; order Myctophiformes; family Myctophidae; genus Protomyctophum; species Protomyctophum parallelum. The sequence continues at coordinate 2,180,563 of NC_139705.1, forward strand.
TGTACTCTTTCTAATATGTTTTTATTTTGAATTATTTCAATGGAAATATCTTTTTTAATAACAAACATCACCCCCCAACTGTATCATTTTCTGTCATTCCTGATTATATTGTAATTCATGTTCATTTCTCTTAATGTAAATGTAAAGTTATTATGATTATTTAGGTGTGTTACAGTAAAAGCTATTAGATCCAACATTTCAAGTTGGGAATCTGAGTTTATATCCTCTAAATGTGCTAGGTAACCTCTGACGTTTAACAATCCAATTGTTAATGAATGATGTAATGGTAATTGGAACTTTGGAAGCTAATCTTAGCCAATCAGGATGGAGTCTGAGAAATCTGTAAGACCCGTTTCGTTGAATGGCTCTAGAGAGACTGTGGACCAATTTGCGTGATGTTTGGACAAAATCTGTAGGTGTACTGTCCAAAAACTTGTTTTGCACAAAGTGGCCTCCTGGTGGCGCTATAACAGGCCGTTCTGGAAATTTTGGGGCAGAGGTTCATCGTTGGCATCCAGGGAGTGTGTGTGCAAAATTTGGCATCGACTGGGTAAACGGTGCCGGAGATTAGCTGTTCACAGACGGAAGGACGGACGGACACACACGGATGGACGGACGGAGTGCAAAACATACTCTTCGGCCTGGTGGAGACAATTAGTTGGCCTCATTAGGCCCACTGGCAGAGCCTGACCAGAGCCTTTTGTGGTGGTTCTGGAGACCCGTGGGTCCGACCGACTCGATACCTGGCACTGCACTCCCTGTGGGGGTGTGGAACATGTGTGTCGAACGTGAAGTCGCTGGGTCAAGCGGTTCTCGAGTTATGTGCATTACAACCGTAACTCCTGACCAGAGTGGAATCAGAATGTGCCAAGGTTGGCCTCCGGCTGAATGCCAAGAAAACTCAAGTTATCACCTTAACATCCCATCAGAGCATCCACCTCTAACAACAACAGAAGGCACTGCTTTGAAGGAAGTCAATGACTTCAAGTACCTGGGCTCATGGGTCAACTCAACCGAACAAGACCTGAAAGTGAGGAAGGCACTTGCATGGAGGGCCAGTGTATGGAACTCCAACCTCCCCTGTCAAACCAAACTCAGCTTCTTCTACGCAACGGTAGAGTCTGTTCTCCTATACGGCAGTGAATGCTGGACCATGAAGCCAACCCTGCAGAAGTCTCTCGATGGGTGCTACACCAGAATGTTGCGTGCAGTACTCAACATCAACAAGAGCACACATGTTACCAACACAAATCTGTAATATGGAATGCCAAGGGTGAGCCAGAAAATAGCAGCCAGGAGAATGAGACTAGCAGGACACTGCTAAAGACACCAAGAGCTGCCAGCCAGTAAACTAGTGCTGTGGGATCCAACACACGGGCACCGGTCACGAGGACGTCCCACGCTAACATACGTGGATGTACTCAAGAACGACGCAGGAGCGCAAAGTACCAACGAACTGGCCAGATGTATGGAGAACCGGGATGACTGGAAACGACGATGGAGGGCTCGTCTGAGGACGACCTAGAGACCGTACACACATACATACAGAGACGTGGCGCATTTATAGTAGGATTTGGCTTTTTGCACAGAGGTTCACTGGGAAAAGGGAATCTGGAGGCCACAGGTTCAAGTCCCAGCTCCAACAGCGTGTCCCTTTTGATTATGACAAGTCAAATGGCTTCAACAGAGTATTGTTGACAACCTAATTTGATCTAGGGTAATATACTGTATAGTATGTCGTCATGTCGTTTCTTAATCGTCGAGAACCATGAAAAACAACATACTATAGTAGTATGTCGTCAAAATCCATGGACTATAGTCTACAGGTTTTTCATGGTTTGACGAAACCATGACGAAAAATGAAAACCATGAAAAACATAGCATGTCGTTCCTCATGGTTTGTCGATATGAATATCATGAAAATTACGTTAGTAGGCCTATGTCAACTTTCAAGGTTTTCAACATCATACTATAGTGGTTTGACAAGACATTACGAGAGAAATTATGAAAACCATCTGTGTGGGCATGTTTAATTCTAGCAAAGAATTACTCAAGACAAAGCAGTACAGCAAATAAGATGTACCAGAGTTTTTGTGATCTTACCCAAGAAGTTTAATACATAACCTTTTAAACGATATGCTTTGAAACACTTTGACAGCCAGCAGTGACCGAGTAAGCAAAAGAACTTTATTTTTCACATGTTTTTTTTCTTTGTCACATTCAACAGATCAACCTGCGAGGGGAGGAACCCAACAAATGACACACCTCTTTTCTCGTTGAACTTCTAAGCGAAAGTATTTCTTCAGGGTTAAGAGAGTTGTGTCATTACCATTGAAATCTTTACTAGAAAACCCCAACCCCCCATAACCGTCACATTAGCCCCACAAACCGGAAGGAACCATTCTTAGTGGAAAAAATATAAAGATGTCAAATTCGTATCTCAGTGGTTCTCACAGTGGGGTTCCAAGGAAACCTCAGGGTTTCTTTACAGAGTGTTCCAAATGGACCCCCCCCCAACAGAACCAAATTGTCCCATAAGGTTCTGTTTTTAGCCTCTCAAGAGTTATGTCAGCATTGAAATGACCGGTAACACATTTGAGAACCACCGTCGTATCCAATGGACAACGAAAACAAACAACACTGAAATAACCAAAACAACGAGCAGAAATCCAGAGACACTTTGGAGGTATTTGTGAGACCGGGAGGAGTCGTCAACCGACTTGAATGCAAGTCGAGGTCAACTACATCGGAGGAGACTAGTTAACAGTTTATTCTTTGAGCGGGTTCATTACAATCCTGAAACTTGTGCCCTGTGGTTCAATAACCGGTTACCACAACACAGCCCACCTCCCAAGAAAATGAAAACCACCGTTTAACTAGAAAATTAACAAAGAAAGGCCTAGTTTCATGTAAACATGCTGTTGATTTGACAAACACCCTCCTGCACACAAATCACTGTATAATAACGACGAAGATTACAAGTTATTCAAACAAAACCAAAAACACAACAAACCGCCATTTTTAAATCTTTTGAAACCTAGTTTTGAAACCTACTAATGAAAATGTTTCAGGTGTAGTCTCAACGACGTGTCATGGACGTGAGGTTGCAGATTTACAATTTATTTGCCGCGCGGCACAATTGCACGAAGAAGCATGAATGAAAGCGTTTACAATGTTGTCTCATCGGTCTGGGATAACCCCTTAACCCATTTTGGGGCGGGAACCCCTTTTGGTGTTTTAACCGTTATTGAAAAATAGCAGATCTACAAGCTCATAGCGCTACGAGCTTGTAGGCCTACCATTTTAACGGATGAGAAAATGTGATAAGCATTTAAGCCGACGATACAATGAAGATTGCTTGCATGTAAGGAAAATAACCTATTTTAATTCACAGAGACATACATTGTGTATTCTCAATTTACAGATGAATTTAGGAGATTTGTCTACCGATAACACCAGTAATTTAATTGACCACAGCATAAAGTGTAAAGTGGTGTTAGCGCCATGGAACAGAGACGGCATTACAATCACTTTGACAGATTGGACCCAAATTGTATTGAAATGTAAATAAGTTGCAGAGGCATTATCCAATTGTGTAACAATGTCCTATCCTGACGACAATTAAACACTTGGATAATGTTTAGCAAAGGTTTGCCTGATTTATACTTGGTTTTTATTTGTGTCGCGCGCACACACACACACCGCAAATACCCTGCGAGCTTGTAGATCTGTGATTTTGGGGTCGTGCGACACCGCTTAAATCAGGCACTAGTATTCAAATCCATTACTGCTGCTCGTTCATTCTTAAACGTTGATGAAAACCAGGCGTGGACCGTGGTCAGAGCGGAATGGAATGCAAAGTGGAACAATAACAAGTGTCTTTTCTTATGTCATTTCAAGTCCAAATTTCCATGCGGTGACAAATTAAAGACAGGCTGGAATCATTTAAATCCTGTTCAAGCAGGTTCATAATACAGTACAATACACCCTCACGCCAACCAATCACAACGCCTCGCTGTGATGACATCAGCAGACACGGAGTGATGTCAGCATCGCGGCAAGGTGCTGATTGGGGGAGACGGTGATGGAAGGGCGGCGATGGGTTATGGATATAAGAACGATGTCTCGGCGACTTTGGTCTCTTCAGTTTGATTTCTTGTCCTGCTCACTGCCAGCCTAGAGAGAGAGAGCGACAAAGTATTTCAATTTGAAGTTATATAAACATACATACACACACACACACACACACACACGACGTATGCATGTGTGTAGGTGTCAGTATGAGAGGGAGACAGTGTGTGTACGTTATTTGTCCTTCCGTTTGAAATCCAACTGCGCGCGTTCGTGCGCTATGAGCTTGTAGGTCTGCTAATTTTTTTTAATCGTGAAAATGTGGCACAAATCTTTGAATATATATATTCTTTCAGAGTGAACGTTTTTAACTCAAATCTTTGCTTCTGGGGGGGGGGGGGGGGGGGGGGGGGCTGTTTTCAGATGAGGGTCGGCGGCCAAATACATATAATTCTGGGGGTCCTTGACATGAAACTGTTTGAGAACCACTGACATACAGTGGAAACATGGGGTTTTTCAGAACGACTGACATACAGTGGAAACATGGGGTTTTTCAGAACGACTGACATACAGTGGAAACATGGGGTTTTTCAGAACGACTGACATACAGTGGAAACATGGGGTTTTTCAGAACGACTGACATACAGTAGAAACATGGGGTTTTTCAGAAAACTGTCAGGATTTAGAAGACATTTGTATAGAATCGTTCCCAGGTAAAAATGGGTTAAATAATTCTAAACACTCACAAGTGAGTTTGTAGACTTTCGCTATTCTACAATGCAACAAGAAGTATGTTACTTATTGAAAGTTCAAATATAATCAATGAATCAGGTGTGAAAACAAACTATTCTGATTCCTTGTCATACAAGTAATGTCAAAATAAAGAGTCCAGCCCCCCCCCCCCCCCCCACACACACACACAATACAACAGTAGAAGACTGGTTGTATTGGTCAGCTGAAGAATGATACTGTGCTGGACTTTCTTGATAAACTTAAGCTGATAAGCTTAACAGGAAACATCACACACACACACACACACACACACACACACACACACACACACACACACACACACACACACACACACACACACACACACACACACACACACACACACACACACACACACACACACACACACACACAGAGTAAATTAACTCACCATTGTACAGTATTGTTTTTGGCCAACATTTTTAATTGCTTGACGGTACATGTGATTCTCACACACTTTTCCCAATGGAGTTTGTTCATCCTGACTCTCCCAAAATGTCAAAGGTTGAACAACACACACACGCGTGCGTGCATGCGCACACACACACACACACACACACACACGCGCGCGCGCGTGTGCGAGAGAGAGAAAGAGAGAGAGAGAGAGAGAGAGAGAGCGTGATCTTTCCTGTTAAGCTTATCAGCTTAAGCTTATCAAGAAAGTCCGGCACATTATCATTCTTCAGCTGACCAGTGTGTGTGTGTGTGTGTGTGAGTGTGAGATAGAGGGGTGTGTGTGTGTGTGTGTGTGTGTGTGTGTGGCACGGATCAGATTGAGGCTGGATTTGGCTGCCAGTGTAAATGGCCCCCAAGAGCGCAAAAATCACATTGCTGGTAGAAGGAGCACTTCAGCGTCAGTCTTTAGCATACAAATGCATGACAGAAAAGCACTAACATCTCAACAAAACACTTTCTGTGGCCCGTCGGGCAGAAACCAGCTAACTCCAAATTGGAAGTTTTTCAGGAAAAAAAAAGAAAAGAAAAGAAATCCAGGAAATTTAGAAAACCTTGTATATTTTAAAACAAAGCAATACTGCCTTATCAAAGTTATTGTGACTTTATATAATTATTGACAGAGGAGGGGGGGGGGGTGGAGTTAGCTGGTACAGTCGACAGTTTGAGGATCCAAAGGAGTAGCTATTTTTTTTAGAAACACTTAAATACATTTTCATTTGTTCAATATTTTTTATGATTTTTTTTATAAAAGGACTTAGCTGGTTTCTGCCAGACAGCAAGGATACGTAGTTAGGTACTGTATGTGGGATGTGCATTTGGTGTGTGTGTGTGTGTGTGTGTGTGTGTGTGTTACCAGTAGTTTGTCGTGTTCTCCCAGCAGTCGGTCATATTCCACCGTCAGGTTCTCAGCTTGTTTCTTCATGGCCTGAACATCACTGTCTGACTTCTGAAGACCTGCGCACGCACACACGCACATGCACACGCGCACACACACACAAACACACACACACACAGACATACACACACACATGCACAACTCAGGCAAGGTGCAAGACTCGCTCTTATAAGTTACGTTTAATAAGTATGTTGCTTCTCTGCTTCAGTGCCAGCTGCCAGGCACAGCAGCGTGTCTCTCTCTAGACAACTAACTCCATGCAGGTAAAAATGGGTTAACCCATTCTGACCTGAGATCAGATTCTAAAAGTGTCTTTGATTTTTTCAAAAATAGCAGACCTACAAGCTCGTAGCGCGCCACTCGGTGGCGCGCTATGAGCTTGTAGATCTCCAGGTCCCCCAGGTTGATTCTATATCCCCTCCCAACACGACAGTGGTCCCCCCCCCGGTTGAAAAGTAAATACAGTTATAATCATGGTTCAAGTCGTGCTGCCCTCGCGCCTACTGTACCTGCCCAAACAGACCAATAAGATATAGCAATTGCCATGCAGTTAAGAGAGCCGTTTGGAGCAGAGTGGTCTTGGGGTCAGTGTGACGTGAAAACGTTGATTTGCGGTGCACTCGCAGATTGATTTTTAATATATATACGCTCTCGCACTCGCACGCAAACTGTGCTCAAACTCACCCAGCTGTAGTTTGTGGACAGTTACTGTGTGTGTGTGTGTGTGTGCAGCTGGCAGGCACTTTGCAGACAGATGGCATCATTACGCTCCGTCAGAAATATCGCTCCGGGTGCCACCACACATCGACACGACACGACCCCCAACCCCCCCAAAAAAAACGGATTTGCAATGAATCACACAGGTTGCCCCATTTGGTTTCCCGAACAGTATTTTGACGAAAAGCTACACGTTTGCCCCGTCAGCTCGTTAAAACCCATTTTGGGGCCGGGAACCCCTTTTGGTGTTAGCGCTACGTTATGATTTAGCTATTGGAAAAATAGCAGACCTACGAGCTCACGAGCAGACCTATGAGCTCGTAGCGCGCCACTGGCTACGAGCTCATAGGTCTGCTCGTGAGCTCGTAGGTCTGCTATTTTTGAAAAATCCAAGAACGACTGACACAGCAAACATGGCTTTTTCGGAAAACTGTCAGGATGTAGAAGACATTTTTTTTAATCTGATCTCAGGTCAGAATGGGTTAACCCATCGAAGAATGACTGACATTTTTTTAAGAATCTGATCTCAGGTCAGAATGGGTTAATCAGACCAGTTTGTGTCCAGTGGAAACCTCGTGATGAATCTGATCTCGGGTCAGAATTTGTTTTAAGGTGTCTCGCCGCGCCGCGTACCTTTCTTTGTGGCGTTCAGCTCCTCTCGCAGGGCCTTCAGCTCTTCTCTCAGGGAGAGGTTCTCCTCCTCCAGGTCTCCTTGTCCTCCTCCCTTCTTCTTCCCCCCGGCGTCTGGAAGCTCCACGCCAGCATCTCTGAGTTTCTACACACACACACACAGGAGAGAGACGTACGATCGATCAGTTCCAATGTGAGAAATCAGTTCAATGAGAGAGCGGTTCAGTGCGCAATATTTGATAGGTTGGGAATCTTGGGATGGCTTTAACCCATTTAGGCCGACCTCGACCTCAAAAAAAAAAAAAATCACACCCATGTGAACTGAGTGTGAAGTCGAGGCAGCATTCTCTCTCTCTCTCTCTCTCTCTCTCACAACAGCGCCCCCTACTGGTACTCAATATACTGAACACAGACATTGCTGTTCCTTGGAGTGGTTGCACCACTCAAAAAAAATCTCCAGTTTTCGGAAATAAATATTTTCACGACTTTTCAAAAAAGATAGCAGACCGAGCTTGTAGGTCTGCTATTTTTCAACAGCTAAATTATAACTATATATTATATATATATATATATATATAAATATATATATAAATATATATATATATATTATATACTATAATAATATATATTATTATGTGTTGCATAGTACTGTATTTTTGCATGTCATTAAATGCTCCGATGACTTGAAAATGAAGGATCACAAGTCTTTCTTGGGTTTTTTTTTTTTTTTTTATCCTCTTAGCAGACCTTGAGTTCAATGTGAGAACTCCGTTCAATGAGAGATGCACTGACACCACACAGCGTATTCACCACCCCCGGGGGAAGTTGTGATTTGCTCTCGTTCACTGCAATGCAATTTGCGGCATTTCCAAAACAATATTGCACAGAGTAGCGATTATCAAACGTATTTGCAATGCCATACGTTGAAAAGATCTGTTGCCCGTGGACAAGGCACGCTACCTCCGCAAGTTAGATATTATCGGCATAGATGTTTGTCCGTATGCGAATAAGGATTGGAATAAGTTGCATTGGCAGCCATAGAAAATTCTTACCCTGGGCTAAAACCGGATGTGACGTTTTTGGGCGTTCCTGTCTTATGTGGTGTCAGTCTATTGGCTCAGTATGAGAGAGAGAGGAGTTGAGAAATCAGTTCAAAAGATAGAATGGTTCAACATGAGAGAGAGAGAGAGCGAGAGATCAGTCAAAATTAGAGTGTGGACTTTTCTTAGTTACCTCACTACATTATATATCTGTCATACAATGATGACATAGTGGCCTGAGCCCAGCTGACCCCACCAGCAGAGACGGACAGGTGTTCATACCAAACACTCCTAACGAACGTCACACACCCCTCAGCCAGAGACACCAGCTGCACTGTGTGCACGCGTGTGTGTGTGTGTGTGTGTGTGTGTGTGTGAGAGAGTTGTTACTATACTCAAAAAATGTGCCCACAAGTATAGTGTTTATATTAGAAAATGTCACAAAACAAAAATAAGCCATTCATAATCATATTGCTGCCACATTCTGAAATGTTGTCCTCACAAGTATAGTAAAAGAAACGTGTTTGTGTGTGTGTGTGTGTGTGTGTGTGTGTTGTTACTAAACTCAAAAAATGTGCCCACAAGTATAGTATTTTATATTCGAAATGTCACAGAACAAAAATAAGCCATTCATAATCATATTGCTGCCATTCTGAAATGTTGTCCTCACAAGTATAGTAAAAGAAACGTGTGTGTGTGTGTGTGTGTGTGAGTGTGAGAGAGAGAGGGTAACAGAGATAGAGCCCACACCCACACAGAAACCAACTGGTGTAAATACCAAACATCTCCACTCCAATCATGTTACACGCATGCCAGCTGTCAGCCTTTACACGTGTGGAAAGCACCTACAAGTCTACGGACAGACAAAGGCTTAAAAGCATTATGTTCTACTTTAGCCTATTGAAAAATAGCAGATCTACAAGCTTGTAGGTCTGCTATTTTTTTAAAGTCGTGAAAATGAGGCTTTGAATACATATTTCAGAGCGAACATGTTTAACTAAAATATTGGCTTCTGGGGGGGGGGGGGGGGGGGTGGGGTGTCCCTGGAACTACATATTTTCAGTTGGGGGGTTTGCGGCTAAATACAGATAATTCTGGGGGTCCTTGACATGAAAAAGGTTGAGCACCGCTGACACAGAAACATGGGTTTTTCAGATTTTTTTTTGGATTTTAGAAGCCTTTTTTTTTTTTTTTATCGGCCTCAGTCCAAAATAGGTTATTTTACAATCCATCGCATGAGGGGTCTGTCTTGCCACAGATAGAGCTCGTCCGTTAGTGTTGCCTTGCTAAAAAGGGGCTACTTTGTGGTAACAATCCTTGGTATGATTATAGTGTACGTGTGTGTCTTTTTGACAAGAGACAAAGACAAAGACGTAGCATTTTACCTCTAACAAACCTTGTTCCCAGGCTGGTAACAACCAGGGTTTAAATGGTTAACTAAAACTAGGCTTTCCAAAAAAAAAAAAAAAAGGGAAAGTTTAACTTGTGTATTTACAACGCTCAACTACAATCAGAGAAAATGTCATCAGTTTTGTTCTGTCAAAAATCTTCAATAGCAAAAATGTAAAAAAAAAAAGTCCCTCGTTCAATGCTCAATGTCTGCCAAGGACTTAATTAACTATTTTTTATCAACTCCCACAGCGCCATTAACGCCTTTTTAAAACGTGTATAACGTTTTTTTTTTCTTTTTTTCCTTTAATTAAAATTAAATATTCTTTTTTTATAGAAACTGACAGTCCGGGCCTTTTTGCGCCCCCTAGTGGCGATGGAAGAGTGTTAATGCCGGTTAATGCAGATTACGACACTAAACTACAAACTTATAAAAACTGAACTCTTAACATCAATTAGCCAATGAACGCCTTTTAAAATCATGAAATTGAAAACAAAACATCAAAATGAAATAAAATACGCAAAGAAAAAAAAAAACTTAAGGCAGAACACATCTATAGGGCGGAACTTCAATGGTCATTCGGTTAGCACTGCAGTTTATTAAAACACCTGAATAATATGCTTATCGGCACACACACACACACAGTAGGGGTTGAATGAGGGCAGCAGGTGCATCATCTACGTTACCATGTGGGTGGGGTGTGCGTGCGTGCGTGCATGCGTTTGCTTGCTCTCGTGTGTGTGTGTGTGTGTGTGTGTGTGTGTGTGTGTGTGTGTGTGTGCGTGTTTATTGGGTTAGGTCGTAAAGGCTTCCTTTACCATCCATGGGACAGTTTTAGGGCGAGGCGCGTCACGTGCTGTTCCCCGAGGTTTCAAATCTCAGCAGCCCACTGTTGTTCCTTCTATTCATCTTTATCCGTCCGGTCATCTCTCGGGCCTTTCAAATGTTCTTTTATATACATTGCGTTTATTCTATGCTCTCTCGTGTATTGAATAGGTGTTTCCTATCGAGGAGATATAGGTGTTTCCTTTTGTGCCATCTCTTTTCTTTCTTTTACTGAATTGAAATGTTCCTTTATGATGTGCTTTCATTGCTTAATGTTTTGCGTAAAGCACAATGAATGTCCTTGTTGCTCGCTGAAACGTGCAATACAAATAGACTTGCCTTATTACCTATATCAGGGGTCGGCAACCGGCGGCTCTAGAGCCGCATGCGGCTCTTGAGCACTCCCCTGGTGGCTCTCTGTAGCATTACAAAAAATCGATGAAAATGTATAAAGTTTATTTTTTCACATTTTTATTTTTCATTTATGGTTTCTGTAGGAGGCAAAACGTGACAGAAACATTCTTAAGTTTCCCAAATTTGTAAAAATGTGTAGAATAAATATTAAGTTTCAATAATGTCAACTAAAATTCGCGTCATAGCATGCGACGCATGCTGCGCGCCAGACACTATTATAAACAAACCGGTGGGTGTGTGAGGCTGGTGCCTGCTACGCTATGGCTTCTACAGGGAGAAAAAGAAAGATAGCAGACGAAAACAGAGGATTTAACAATTCGTGGACAGACGCTTATGCCTTCACAGCCAATGCAGATGGATTTCCTGTATGCTTGATCTGCAGTAGCCCATGACGCAACAGCAGCCTGTTTTCGCAATCGCAGTCCAAACGTGTATATAAACATTCCGATTTCAAATATAAGGTCCTCGCCACATGTGCCACGGGGGTTAGAAATTTGCTGGTACAGTGATTAGCATTGCTGCATCCCGCGTTGTTTAATAAAAAGCATTTTTATCCGAGCGCCCCGGCTACTTTTCTCAAACGGGGTTGGGAAATCCACAGTTGCACACCGGTTGGGGGCGCGTAGTTGAAAGCCAATGGCAAAATAACAGCTCGGATAAAAATGCTTTTTATTAAACAACGCGGGATGCAGCAATGCTAATCGCTGTACCAGCAACATTTTAACACCAGTGGCACACGTGGCGAGTACTTTATATTTGGAATCTGAATGTTTATGTACACGTTTACAATGTAAATGTAGCGATTGCGTAAAACAGGCTGCAGTTGCCATGACGCACCATGGCTAAATCTGCAGTGACAAACTTATCAAACAATAAATAAAACGTGGCAAGCCGTTCAGACGGTGACTACAGTATATGAAGGAGTCATATAGACGTTGAAGGAGTCATATAGACGTATTATCTCCCGTGTTGCAACGAAACTATAGCAGCAGCCAGCATGAGTGGTGGAGTAAGCTGCGATCCACTTCTTAAAAGTTAGTTTGCTGACTTTGCTCCCTTCTGCTTTCTTCAGCAGTTCTGCGACTGCAACAGCCCTCTTTCTCTCATTCATGCAAACTTAGCATGCTTTCCCTGGAAATGTCTTTCAACGTTACTTTTTTATTGTTTGATAGTTTGTCACTGCAGATTAATAAGCATACAGGCAAATACCGATATTGTAAACCTCCCAAAACACGACACACTTGTGTGGAAAACATGGAATGCTCTTCCAGACAATTACGGAAGCGCACTCGCCTATATTAGTTTGCATTGCACAGTGCGCTCAGTGCGCTATTTCCGAACGTGCCCGTAATGAAAGTTAAACCATAGCGCACTTTTTATTTTGATAGATAGGCTAATATCCACTTGCAGCCCTTTTGTCTTCATTATATAAGCATTTTAAGGCTTACATTTTTGCGGCTCCAGATAGATTTAATTTTTTTTTTTTTGGTCGAAAATGGCTCATTCAACATCTTGGGTTGCCGACCCCTGACCTATATGTATGAACCCATACAGACATTCTGTGTGTAGCTCAATGGCCAGAGTAAGTTCATTCAGTTCCATTGTATTCTGCTTAAGACAGTCTGTACTTTAAATTAACTATACAGTCAATCTGAGGAAAAGAGTTTGCAGAATATATAGTCCATTATTAACCCATTTAGGCCCGACGTCGAAAAAAAAAAAAAAAAACGTTCGTGCTGAAAGAATATATATTCACAACATTTGTGCCGCATTTTTTTTACGATTTTTCCACAAATAGCAGACCTACAATTAAGCTCGTATAGCGCGCCACTCGGTATGAGCTTGTAGATCTGCTATTTTTCCAATAGCTAAAGCGTGCTTAGTTTAAAAACACCGAAAGGGGTTCCCTTCCCGCCCCCAAAATGGGTTTTAACGTGGGTTGGCCTCTGGCAAGCGAGGCAAAAGCACACGTCGTTTGTGTTCATATTTAAAGCCTTCAGTGGAAAACTACCACCTTGTATTTACAACCATGTTGGATTGGAATTATGGACCCCATTTGACACGCTCGAATGCTGTTTGCATGGAGGGGGACGACAGGCTTTTGTTTAACCCATTTTTGGTTTTAAAGCATTATGTTGTGCTTTAGCTATTGAAAAATAGCAGATCTACAAGCTCGTAGCGCGCCACCGCTACGAGCTTGTAGGTCTGCTATTTTTTTGAAAAGTCGTGAAAATGTGGTGCACATTTTTTTATATATATTACAGAGCGAATATTGTTAACTAAAATATTGGCTCCTGGAATTACATATTTTAGAGATAATAGAGATAATTCTGGGGGTCCTTGATATGAAAAAGGTTGAGCGCCACTGACATAGAAACATGGGCTTTTCAGAAAAATGATTTTAAAGCCTTTTTATCGACCTCAGTCCAAAATGGGTTAAGGGACATTTCAAGGTCACTGGCCCCACCATTGTAACCACTGGCCCAGGACATCCGTCAGCTATTGATCGCCATAAAAAAGGAAAATTAACACATTTGACCCCCAATTTCCCCCAAACTCCCCCTAAAATAACAATCCCTACTTTAACCCTAAAATAAACAATGAAAAACCTCACACTAGACTTATTTACACATGTGTAAATAAGATCATTCTATAATTACGACACCTAGCCACTACATTTCTGTAAAGCAAATTAAAATCTAAATTATGTTTCTATCACATATGAACTAATTAGATTTATTCATAAAGTTATAGAAAACCCACTCGCATTCGAGCATAAATGACTTAACGTTAAATTAAAAATATGTAAGGAGGACTAGCCTACGTGTTGTGAGAACTTTAACAAAACCAAATCATTCTGCAGTGAATTACAACTTTAGAATTGTGCTGCATATTCCAGAAGATTTATTTGTTTACTGATTTACCGTTACTGTATACAGACACATGCAGAATAATGTCGTTGGAACTAGTCTTGCATTGTGTTGTATATATAAATGGACAATAACAGATAATATAGCCTACAGATATACAGTTATTGGACTACCTAATATTTGTCTTAAGACAGGCAACAGCTGTTGTAAATCAGACGATTAACCCATTTTTAGGCGGGAACCCCTTTTGGTGTTGCATTATGTAATGCTTTAGCCATTGAAAAATAGCAGATCTACAAGCTCGTAGTGCGAAGAATCGTGAAAAGTGACATGAAAGTGTTTGAGAACGACGTGGCATAGAAAAACAAGAAAACAGTCGGGATTTAGAATCAGAATCGTTCCCAGGTCAAAATGGGTTAAAAAAAACTGTCCCGACTGTTTTGACTTTGAAGCTCAGCCAGGCTCACCGTCCCCTCAGAGGGAAAAGGAACGTTTAGCATGTAGCTAACGTAGCATCACAGAGCCCTACATCCAACGTGTACATTCATGCATGACATCTTTAAGAAACCGTACTACAGGGGGGGGGGATATGAATATATATATTTTTTTCCCGGGTTTTTTTCGAGACAAGTGCCTGGCATGTTCTGCTGGCCCTGATGGTTTAAAAAGTACATCTACAAGCTACGAGCTTGTAGGTCTGCTATTTTAGAAAATAAATCACAAAAATGCAGCACAGATCTTTGAATATATATTCTTTCAGAGTGAACATTTCTTATTTATTTCTACGTCAGGCCTAAATGGGTTAAGAAAGGTATGAATGAATGCTTGAATGAATGCATGAAAGGGAAGGTCCCGACAGGACCCCGTCTGTCTGAGTGCACCCTATGCACAGTAGGCGGAGATTCAACAAGTGTGTGCATGTGCTAGGTTTTAATGTATGTTTACATGAAGTAGACTTGGTTTGAACGTGCATTTATGTGCGATAGGTTAGGGTTTAGTGTGTGTGTGTGTGTGTGTAACTACTTAAACTCTATACTTTGTTGATGGGGGTCTATCGTAGTCGCCGTCAAATCTCTTTCCGGTCGGCAAAGATAACGCCCACCGCTTTCCCCCCCCCCCCCCCCCTCACTATATACGTTTCTTTTCCCTTTTTACCTCCTTTATGATGAATTCCTGTTCTGTTCTTTGACTTTGACAGAAGTGTCTATTTGTACGTCTCTAAATGTTTTGGTGAATTGAACAAGGTGGACCCTCTTGTAAACAAGTGTAACGCTTAATTGGGCCGTCCACTCACAGATAACAGTCTTTGTATCGAGTTTGTGCTTGAAATCTACTGTATTTCTGCAAAAAAATAGCAGATCTACAAGCTCGTAGCGCGCCACTCGGTGGCGCGCTACGAGCTTGTAGATCTATTTTTCAAGAGCTAAAGCATAGCATAATGCTAACACCAAAAGGGGTTCCCGCCCCCAAAATGGATTAATACCTCAACAAAAAAAGAAAATAAAGAAAAGCAAAAGACCCAACACACTATAAAAACGGTCCAAATAGCTGATCTACAAGGCATTACACACAAATATTGTGAATAAGAAGATCTACAAGTGCACAACTCGTCGCGAACAGTCAAACTAAATGTACTGCAATGCCTCGACTGCTACATTCCAAGTGCTTACCAGGGTGGTTTCACAACTTCACACGTGACCATTTTGGGGGTCTCAGCCTGAAAAGGTAGAGGAGAACCACCGGTCTAGACTCTAGTCTAGATGACACAAAATTATGGAAGGACAGGAGCGTCCTTTAGAGTTGAAGTGGTTATTTTTGACTGGTGAGGAACGTCAAGTTATCTGTGTGCTTTGGACCCCTTTTCTTGGACCCCCTCTTTGATTAAAAAAAAAAAAAAGAAGAAAACGAGAA
Organism: Protomyctophum parallelum; assembly: GCF_964188405.1. Classification (NCBI taxonomy): domain Eukaryota; kingdom Metazoa; phylum Chordata; class Actinopteri; order Myctophiformes; family Myctophidae; genus Protomyctophum; species Protomyctophum parallelum. The sequence goes on from NC_139705.1 coordinate 2,196,553, forward strand.
TCTGTACTATTTTGATGGACGTCTTTTTTTTATCAGCTTAGAACCATAGCCAAACTAAAGCCGGTTTACTCAGGCTTTTATCACCTCATGCTGGATTACTGTAATTCCCCGTATTTGGGGTTGACTCAGTCCATCCTTTCTCAACTACCAGATGGTTCAAAATGTGAATGCAGAGGGGAAAAAAAAGACAACCCACGCTGACCTGCACTGGTTGTCAGTGAAATACTTCTTTTAAACCCTTTTGGACTGAGGTCGATAAAAAATAAATAATAATAATAATAATAATTCTGAAAAACCCATGTTTCTGTGTCAGTTTCTGTGCTCAACCTTTTTTCATGTCAACGACCCCTAGAATTATCTCCATTGGGCCCATCTGAAAGTATGTAGTTCCAGGGACCCCCCCCCCGCCCACCCCAGAAGCCAATATTTTAGTTAAAAATGTTCGCTCTGAAATATATATATTCAAAGCACATTTTCACAACTTTTCAAAAATAGCAGACCTACAAGCTCGTAGCACGCCACTCGGTGGCGCGCTATGAGCTTGTAGATCTGCTATTTTCCAATAGCTAAAGCATGACATAATGCTTGGAACACCAAAAGGGGTTCCCGCGCAAAATGGTATAGTATTTAATATATGAAGCAAGCTCTACACGGATTAGCGCCATAATACATCACTGATCTGCCCTCCAACCTTCTGCCCTCGGGTCACTTTAAATCAGCAACAGCTTTGACCTTATAGGTCATCATGAAAATGACTTTTTAGGTCATCCTCCAAACATAGTTTCTGTTCCCTACGAACACCTCAAAACCAAAGACGACCGAGGATTCTCTGTCGTCGCCCCCGGAGTTGTCGAGTCAATGTTTTTCTTTTTTAAGCTGAACTTATTGTTATTGTCTGTTCTTACATCATTTTAATCCGTTTCTTTTCATTCATTTAATTTCCATTAACATCGAGAAAAAAAAAGGGTGGTCTACATTCTACAAGCCACATGTGAGCTTTAATTTAAATTAGCTTTTTAAATGTATATATTGTTTTTCTTTTTTTTAATCGTTTGCCCATTATGACATGCCGAAAAAAGGGACACTATAGTCCCAGCTGAAGTCAAGAAACACCCAATCAGGAAGTTAACGTGGGCGTGTGTGTGTGTGTGTGTGTGTGTGTGTGTGTGTGTGTGTGTGTGTGTGTGTGTGTGTGTATGTATGTGTCATCATTTCCAACACATCCAGACTACAGTGCAATGCTGGAGTTTTCACAACCTGTGCTTTGAAAGACCTGTTTTAGGGTTTCAAATGTGACACAGAGGTGTGGATAACAGCTGCAAACGCAGCAAAATCAGTGTTTTTAAATTCAAGAACATTACCGTAATGTGGATATGGCCTAGGTTATATTAACAACTTAAAAAGTCTTATCTCCATATTTTAACCTTTGAGCTTGTAGATCTGCTACATTTGCCAGGGATGTTAAGAGTTCAAAGTTTTGAACCATTTAATGGTTAAGTGCTGCAGACTTGTGTGTGTGTGTGTGTGTGTGTGTGTGTGTGTGAGCACACGCGTGAGTGCAAAAGTATGTATGTGTATTATTTTGTTTTGTATTTCTTGGCTATTGAAGGACTTTAATTTATCCTAAGGGATCAATGAAATGTTCTGATGCAATGTATTCCGACTATGAAATCATAGTAAGACTGGAAACAGGAACAGCTGAATGCACGCACACACACACACACACACACACACACACACACACACACACACACATCAGCCCATCGTCTGAGCTTCTCTTCTTCCATCCATGCTAAGAGAGCTGCCCCACGCAAGGATCTAGAACTATTTCCATAGACAACGCCCTGGTGACTTCAAGTTCCAACAACAGCCAAGAGCCTTGGTGTTGTCCTGGACAAGTCAGCTCTCGTGAAAGCAGTGTTGTTTTCTTCGACTAAAACTAAGACGAAAAATGTTCGTCGACCTTTTTTCACTGACAAAAACTAAATAAAAACGAATCTATGATGACTAAAACTAAGACCAAATATACTGACAATTTCGTTAAACAAATAAAAACTAGACTAAAATGTTAGGAAGGGACTTAGTGGACAAGAGATCCAGTTTTATGCTGGGTTGCATGCTGAAAATAGCAGATCTACATTCTCACAACGTTGTGAGATTGTATGTCTGCTATTTTCAACATGCAACCAAAAGTGGAAAATATGTCATTACAACGACATCAAGGCCTGTCAGAACACATTTTAGTCGACTAAATTAACTGTAGATTTAGTCGACTAAAATCGTATGACATTTAGTCGACTAAAACTAGACTAAACACTAGAACATTCCAGGTGACTAAAATGTGACTAAAACCAAGTGAAAACTATTCAAGAGACAACGACTAAAACTAAAATAGAAATTTGCTGCCAAAAACAACACTGCGTGCAAAAAGGCACACAGCGGTCACACTCGATCCTGTGGTTTTACAACTAGAAACATTCAAAGGATTAGACCCTTTGCTCACCCAGGAGTCAGCCCAGCCCCTTATCCAGACATCACGTCATATCAAAACTTGACTATTGTAACTCTCTCCTTATATCACTGGCCTCCTCCGGTCATGTGCACTTAAGCCATTCTGACCCGAGATCAGATTCTAAAAATGTCTTCTACATCCTGACAGTTTTCCATTCTGACCAGAGATCAGATTCTAAAAAATGTCTTCTACATCCTGACAGTTTTCCATTCTGACCCGAGATCAGATTCTAAAAATGTCTTCTACATCCTGACAGTTTTCCATTCTGACCCGAGATCAGATTCTAAAAAATGTCTTCTACATCCTGACAGTTTTCCATTCTGACCCGAGATCAGATTCTAAAAATGTCTTCTACATCCTGACAGTTTTCCATTCTGATCCGAGATCAGTATTTGTGGTTGAGAGGTGCAGGTGTTATTTTGTGCAAAAGCGCATTATTGGCAATTTCCCCTACCATAAGCCCTCGATGAATTGCATTGAATTGAATGGGGCTATGGGGTGTTATGCTAATGTGCTTATTTCCATCGCTCAAAAATCTATATTTGTTGTATCCTCTCTTCATAATGTAAATAGTATCCGAGCGGATACACTTTACTACTTATTTTCGATGGAAATAAGTGAATTAGCAAAAAAACCCAACCCCCATTGAGGGCTTATATTAGGGGAAATAGCCAATAATTTACTTTTGCATAAAATAACACCTGGACCTCTTTGTTGGGGACAAAGAGACACCTACAAATGAAAGGTAAGAAAGCCTTCTGGCATGGAATTCTCCTTTAATGGTACCCCAACTTTCAGCAGCTGTCGCAAGGTTTCCCAATCCCAAGGGAGTCGGGTTGGAACAAATGTATGCGATAGTAGACACCTTTATGAACACATTTGTGAAGAAAGCTATAGTGGTAAGCTTTTTTTCCTCAAGTAACCGTCCTCAATTAACACTGTCTCCTCATACGAGTGATATGACATGCACCCATTCACCTTTAACCCATTCTGACCGGGCACCCATTTTGGTGTCTGCATCATGTTATGCTTTAGCTATTTAAAAATAGCAGATCTACAAGCTCATATCGCGCCACTCGGTGACGCGATATGAGCTCCTTGTGCTCCTTGATGTCTCCTTTTTGACTGACACCCGCCCGCCCGTTCAAACTAGACGGGCCCGCCCCCCAAAGCCACGCAAACCGGCTGTTGAGTTCTCAACAGGCCCGGAAAATGAAAGGCCCGGCCCTACCTGGGCCCCTCATCAAGCCCTGTACACTCAAGACACTGCCACCCTTAGATCTCCATTATACAGTATGGAGCTGACCTGTTCTGACATTCCATTATATTGATCTGAGCTCATCAAACTCTGTACACTGTGTGGAGTTTGCATGTTCTCCCCGTGTCCCCTAGGGTAGGTAAACCCTCACAAAAAACATGCAGTAATCCTGGTCACTAAACTGCCTCCCCCTGGCCAGCCGGGGCGCCTGATGGAGGGGAAAGGAACTGGTTGGAATAACGTGTTCCTTCCACGTGCAACGTCCAACCAGCGAAACTCCCCCCTGTCAGGTGTAAAGGAGCAACTTGGACACTCAGGCATGAAGGAAGCATGAGTTCAAGTCTGTTGCTCTCCCCTTGTCCCCCATATATGGGGACTAGGTTGGCGGAGGGTGTGTAGAGCCCAGGATCACATTAGATGATTGACACAGGGGTGAAAAATGGGTTACAAAATCGTGGGATAGAAAATATATATAATAAATAAATAAAAACTCTGTACACTGAAAACACGCTCCATATATGGCCACTAAATAATTCATACTACTAGCGCTTACCCGTTTTTACCCGAGATATTGCCCCCCCCCCATAAATATCTTTAATTGCCGTTCATTAAGAAAAATACTTGGCCAGGTGTGAGTGCTTAAGTCAGCCATCATCACCAAACACCAGTGTCTTTTTTTTAACAGCTGCCAATTAGCCGTTCGTGAAGTCCCACCCAAGCCCGTTCTTGATAAATAAATAAATATACACATGCTACACCAAATATATATATATAAATATATATTTGGTGTAGCATGTGTGGACCTCAGAAAGAGGGTTTGTTTTCTTATTTTGTTATGAGCAAACTAGTCCATTCCATTCATTATTTCGCTCCGTCGTGCAGTTTAACAGTAAATATTAGAAATAAAAATAGGCTCTCATAAACTTCCATTGTAAACGAGGAAACAGCACAACAAAAGCAGATTCTGACAGGAATCAGGAAAACTCATTGAAAACTCAAGAAATGTCAACGTTGTATTGTTTTGACTAGTTTGTGTAGAAAGAAGATCCTGCCTATACACGAACTTCTGTTCGAGTTGAGTAAAAAAAAAAACGATCCGATTGGTCCAAATCTGTACACCCACTACCGAAGCGTATTATTGGAATGCCATGGATGTAAACGAACGTATTTGATGTCGTCCGCCTGTCGCTAAAAACCATACACAATGGACGTGTTTGAGGGAGACACTTCAGGAGAAATGTCTGGGACTGCTCGTCTGCAGCTGGGTGCATCTCAAACGGCGTGGCGACTCGTTTACAAAAGAGATTAAAAAAATAGGGTGCATTTTGCATCCCAAAATGCAGTTTATAGTTAAGGGACGCAATAAAACAACGACCTCTGCAAGTCTGCATCCACGGGATGCATTACTACTGTACTCGGCATGTACAGAAAAATTGCAATATTTTGATAGTTTTAGTTAGAATAATCATTTTCTACATGAATATAACCACATTAAAAAGACGAAAATAAATGTTTTCCTGATGTCATATGCTGTCAGAATCAGCTTTTGTTGTGGTCGCTTATATCGTGGAATGGACTAGTTTGGTCCACACATGCTACAGCAAATATATTTATTGACACCGTCCTTAACCATTTTGACCAGCATTGAAAGCTTGACCAGGATCCTTAACTAGTTATCTTTTTATTTTTTTATCCAACTAATTTGGCTCACAAGAGAGATCTCTCACCTCAAGTGACTTTCTGGCCAAATAACATGATTTGAAATAAACTAAGATAGACATTTTGTGAAGGTTTGTGCATTTATGCATTTTTTTTTTAATTTAGATTTGCGTTTCTTGGTGACTGAAACACTTTAAATCAGGCGTCACAACTTCACCGTTGTAGGGACTTGTAATGTGTGATTTTCGCAAGGCATTCACCCATTTTGGCCGGGAACCCCTTTGTGTTTTAAACATTGTTATAATTTAGCTATTGAAAAATAGCAGATCTACAAGCTCATAGCGCGCCACCGAGTGGCGCGCTACGAGCTTGTAGGTCTGCTATTTTTGAAAAATCGAAGAACCACTGACACAGAAACGTAGCTTTTTCAGAAAACTGTCAGGATGTAGAAGACATTTTTAGAATCTGATCTCAGGTCAGAATGGGTTAAAATGTACCTAACAAACTTGTGTCTATATCACATACATTTATGGTGCTCCCTATGGGTTCCGCGTTCGGTGGAGTGGAGACCCCTCAATATACAATTAAAATCGGCTATGGGATATCTTTTTATTTAGAAAATTGACTTGTGTACAAAATCTTGAATTTACACAAATACCCACAGGAGTATGAGCAGCAAAAACTGTGTTTTGAAGTCGATTCAATAAAATGGTGGGGGACGGTGGCCAGAAATGAACATGACACGATAATATTAGTGTCTGGATTGGAAGCGTCATGATCCAAAGGATACACAATCAGTGCCGGGATTCCTTCAAAATAAAAGCTCTGGGGTGCCGGAAAAGACACCTTTACCCTTTTACCCATGATGACGATAGACTTGGAAATAAAACATTTCCCCAATGTTAAAATGACTAATGTGTATGAAATTACAAAACATCGTTGACATTTTTATATATATATATACATATACACACACACATACTTTTTATTGTTCCTGATGAAACTGTTGATTTGACATATTATTACAAGGCTTATGTGCCGCGAAAACCGTGGGAAGGGGAGTGTGGATTAGAATATAAAAATCACACCCGTGTGAACTGAGTGGTGCAACTCCCCCCCCCCCCCCCCCCCTTTTTTTCTTCTTCAAATTTTTATCCTACTGTGTTTGTGCCCTTGTATGCTCTCCTTAATGAATGCGTTGTTCAAATGTGTCGTTTTCTGATCAGCGAGTCGTTTGTTATAACTTCAATATCATCCTTACACTGACTCATAAAACTAATAAACTATCTATGCGCGTATATGTGTGTGTGTGTGTGTGTGTGTGTATATATATATATATATATATACACACACACACACACACACACGTGTGAGCGTGACTTGTCATCACATGTGGATGAAGTCAGTTCTTCTTTTAGCTGCTCTGAACTTTAACGACCTTTCAGGCCTGCCTAGAGTGTCAGTGTGTAATGTCTATGCAGTACTGCCTCTTAGTGGTCAACTGAGATAGGAGCTGTGTTTATAAATGGCAGGGGTTAAAGGGACACTTCACCCTTTTTGCAAAAAGATATATGTTAATGACGTTTAGAAGCTTTAGAATACTTTCCTGGGGGTATTTATGTGTGTAATATGTGGTTTTATATATTTTAGATTGTAGCAGTGAGCCTGTTGTCTCTGATGTCATGGACACTGGTCTCACTACCTTCCTGGACTACAATTCCCATAATTCTTTGGTGCACTGCTCCTCCTTGTGGATAGGGGGAGAGCTGTCTTACTGAGACAACATGTAGTCCAGGAAGGAAGTGAGCCCAGTGTCCATGACATCAGAGACAACAGGCTCACTGCTACAATCTAAAATATCTAAAACCACATATTACACACATAAAGACCCCCAGGAAAGTGTTCTAAAGCTTCTAAACGTCATTAACATATATCTTTTTGCAAAAAGGGTGAAGTGTCCCTTTAATGGACGGCATTTATAGAGCATTTTTCCGGTCTTTCCTGCCTTTCAAAAGATCCTTACAATGTACTTCACGTTCACACACACACACAAACACACACCAATGGAGGAGGAAACCGTGCAAGGCACCAAAGCAGTTAGGGGGGGGGGGGGGGGGGTTCAATGTTTTGCTCAAGGACACTTTTACACATAGCCAGAAGGAGCCGGGGGGGGGTTGAACCTGGAACCTTCGGATTCCAAAGGCGGTCACCGTTCCCCCGCAAGGCACTCTTGACACCGCAAGTTGCACGACAAATGAAATAAGTGAAATAATGAAATTATTTCATCTGTGTGTGTGTGTGTGTACACATGCTTACGTGTAGGTGTGCACATGTATACGCATGCATGTGGTGTGTCTTTACATGCAGGTGTGCATGAGCATACGTATACGCGTGGGAGTGCGTGTGTGTGTGTGTGTGTGTGTGTGTGTGTTTGTGTGCCAGTGTTGTTTTTGGCAGCACATTTTGATTTTAGTTTTAGTCATAGTCTCTTGAATAGTTTTCATTTAGTTTTAGTCACCTGGATTGGAATGTCTTAGTGTTAGTCGACTAAATGTCATAAGATTTTAGTCGACTAAATCTTAGTGGACTAAATCTACAGTTGATTTAGTCGACTAAAATGAATTTTGGTGGGCCTTGATGTCGTCGTAATGACGGATTTTACACTTGCTGAAAATAGCATGCATGCAACCAAGTGTAAAATGACTTATACTGGATATCTTGTCCACTCAATACATTAGTCTTAGTTGTAGTCATCGTAGCTTAGTTTTCATTTAGTTTCAATTTAGTTTTCGTCAGTGAAAAACTGAGACGAACATTTTCCGTCTTAGTTTTAGTCGACGACAACAACACTGGTGTGTGCACTGTGCGGGTACCTGCTGCAGAGTGTCATTCTCCTCCATGTATTTCCTGGCAGCGTCGGAAGCACTTTCCGCTTGCTTCTTGAACGCCTCGTTGGAGGCGAGCAGCTGTGCCTGCGCGGAGAGCAGGGTTGCCAGGCGGCGCAACAACCTGACGGACGGATGGAAAAAGGCACAGCGAGATAGAATCAAGCAATATTATTACACGAGAGGGTGTCGTTTAACGTGATTATTGCCACGACAGTGATGCGGTAGGTAGGGAAACGAGACGAAGTCGAGTTCCGCAAGCATCACTGAAGAAAAAAACATCATCGGATATTGCCGGATTCCAGCAGCATCCGTTTACCTCGCTATAGGGGAGTGAGCAATCGTTTGGCAGAAAGGGCTTATCTAATATGCTTTTCAAGTTATATTAGCCTTTGGATCGTGAAGTTATAACTTTGTAAACTTAACTTCTTATTGTAATTACAAGTGAGAGTTGGCCATTTACGTAACTTTTTTTTTTAACCCATTTTGGGGCGGGAACCCCTTTTGGTGTTTTAACCATTGAGTTATACTTTGGCTATTGAAAAATAGCAGATCTACAAGCTCGTAGGTCTGCTATTTTTGAAGTCGTGAAAATGTGGTGCAAATGTGGAATATATATTTTTTCAGAACGTTTTTTACTCAAATCTTTGGTTCCTGGAAAAACATATTTTCAGATGGGGGTCGGAGGCCAACTACACATCATTTGTGAGAGGTATTTCAGAAAACAGTCAGAATTTAGAATACTTTTTTTTTTTTTTTTGACGTCATGGCCTAAATGAGTTAACGTTCAGCAAGCGGATCCGTCTCGTGGAGGACTCGCTTTGCGCCGATCTACAGGTCGCCATGTGACTTTCAGAAGCATCAGAAGATCTCCAGTTCACATATCAAAAGGCTGTACAGTACACTCCCTTTCGTCAATTACACGTCAGATCGTAATTAGAGAAAGTAAACACCCCTTTCAGTCCGTTTGTTTGTTTCCACACAATTGACGGGCCAGCTTAGTGAATGAGGCCCAATAATTATTTCCATCCATCCTAGTGCTGTAAAACACATCCCTATTTAGAGAGACGTCTGTCTGTCTGTGTGTGTGTGGTGAGATGTGATGTCGGCGAGTGTGTTCCAAGTAATTGAGTGCGAGTATGCCATTCTGTCTGGCTATGCTTGGAACTCTGTGTATGTTGTCCCGTGAGTGCTGGTGTGTGTGCTCACAAGTACGTGCACTGACCCCGACACAGAATGTCATTCACTCAGCAAGGCCTTGCTCTGTGTGTGTGTGTGTGTGTCTGACATAGCCCACAAAAATGTGTTCCCAATTAGATTGTGCCGACGTTCCACAGGGTTAGGGCAGTGGTTCTCACACTTTAATTTTAACCCATTTAGGCCTGACGTCGAAATTTTTCTAAAATACTGCATGTTTCTATATCAGTGGTGCTCAATATTTCATGTCAAGGACCCCAAAAAGTATTATCTAATATGCCTCTGACCCCCCCCCCCCCCCATCTGAAAATATGCAATGTTGTTCCAGGGGACCTCCCCAGAAGCAAAGATTTGAGTTAAAAACTGAAAAAATATATATATATTCCAAATTTGCGCCACATTTTCAAGATTTTTCAAAAATAGCAGACCTACAAGCTGCATGTCCCTGACCATGATGACACTTACTTCACCACATGAATCCTAGTGTCCCTATTCCGGTGGTGGCCATTTGCTGAAAATAGCCGAAAATGAGTAGTGCCTAGTATAGTTCCCTAGTTTTTTATTGTTTTTTTTATCCCACGATTTTGTAACCCATTTTTCACCCCTGTGTCAATCATCTAATGTGATCCTGGGCTCTACACACCCTCCACCAACCTAGTCCCCATATATGGACATTGGGAGAGCAACGGACTTGAACTCATGCTTCCTTCATGCCTAAGTGTCCAAGTTGCTCCTTTACACCTGACAGGGGGGAGTTTCCCTGGTTGGACGTAGCGCGTGGAAGGAACACGTTATTCCAACCAGTTCCTTTCCCCTCCATCAGGCGCCCCGGCTGGCCAGACGAAAATATATTTTAAATTATCTTTATTTTATTTTATTCTGCTATAAAGCAGCAAGCTATATATGCTTAGATGATTTCTATTCATAATTAGGATAAATCTGCGCGACTGTGAAGACGAAACGAAAAAAAGGTTGAGAACACCTGCTGTCAATAAAGTCAACAGGTGGTCCGATATTATTAGGACATTATTAGTAGTCAATGGACCATTGGTTGAGAAAACAGTGGGATGTATACACAACATGGGATTAGGGATGTCCCCATCAAATTTTTTGGCTCCAGATCCGATTTCCGATCATTTGATCGATTTTTCCCCGATATTTATATTTTATAGAACACGTTTATGCCATATCACGATAGTACAATATCCCGTTTTTTGGTTTTTTTAACTACGCATTATTTAGCCATTGAAAAATAGCAGACCTACAAGCTCATAGTGCGCCATGCACTCGGTGAAGATGTGGCACAAATCCTTGAATATTTATTCTTTCGGAAGACTTTTTTTTATTTATTTCAACGTCAGGCCTAAATATCATATGGATAAAATATTGATACTAGGGGACGTGTTTTGGCTTTCCGGTCCGATTCCGATCATTTGAAAATGAAAAAAAATGGTGGAAAATTGACATAATGGCCATTTCTTCTGTAAAATAACACAGCTATCGTTTTGGTTTCCATTACAATTATTATTACCCCCTCGCACTCGTAGACCAGAAATTAATTATCAGATTTAGGCTATAGATTTGGGCTGCCACTCCTCACCTGAGCAAGCCATCTGCGGGGTGAATGTAGGGGTGCTGTACATGTGTGTGTGTGTGTGCGTGAGTGAGTGCGTGAGTGTACTCACAAGCAGAGCAGCAGAGCGAAGCCGGCGATGTACTCGTTCCTCTGGGCTCTGAACAGCTTCATGTGGATGTGCTCGATGGCCACGGGGTTGTTGGTCAGGTCCACCTTCTCCGAGACGCTGTACTTGCGCACCTCCCGAAACGCATCTGAAATGCCCCACACACACACACACACACAAACACACACGTAAATCACTGGAATGGACTGCACTTCGGGGGGGGGGGGGGGGACTTATCACTAAAGGAGTGATAAGTCAGGAACAAAATGGACCGTTAACCCATTTTGACCTGGGAACGATTCTATAAATGTCTTGAATCCTGACAGTTTTCTGAAAAAGCCATGTTTCTATGTCAGTCGTTCTTCGATTTTTCAAAAATAGCAGACCGACAAGCTCGTAGCGCGCCACTCGGTGGCGCGCTATGAGCACCAAAGGGGTTCACCAAAAGGGGTTCCCGCACAGAATGGGTTAACACAATTTGACCTGAAATCAGTTTCTAAAAATGTCTTCTACATCCTGACATACATGTTTCTATGTCAGTCGTTCTTCGATTTAAAAATAATTCGCAGACCTACACGATCTGCTATTTTCCAATAGCTAAAGCATAACATAATGCTAACACCAAAAGTATCACATTTAAATTTTAGTTTTAATATTAATGTTATATTATCATTAACATTGTAGTGCTTTTGCCATTTGGCATAATGCATATTATTTGGCATAATGCATATCTAATTGGGGTGCTTGAAATTAACCCATTTTGGGACGGGAACCCCTTTTGGTGTTGTAAGCATTATGTTATACTTTAGCTATTGAAAAATAGCAGATCTACAAGCTCATAGCGCGGCACAGAGTGTAGGTCTGCTATTTTTGAAAAATCGTGAAAATGTGCCTGAAATCTTTGAATATATATATTCTTTCAGAGTGAGGTTTTTTTTTTAACTCAAATCTTTGCTACTGGGGGGGTCCCTGTAAGAACATATTTTCAGCTGGGGGTCGGCGGCCAATTTTTGGGGGTCTTTGACATGAAAATGTTTGAGAACGACTGACATAGAAACATGGGTTTTTCAGAAAACTGTCAGGATTTAGAAGACATTTATTATATTTCGACGTCAGGCCTAAATGGGTTAAAAAAGGTTGAGAATGTGTTGTTGTAAGTTTTTTTTTGGGGGGGGGGGGGGGGGGGGGACATGCCAATGCACACACATACGCACCAATGAGGAGGAACACCAGTATAGCGATGGCGACCATGAACGAAGTGTTTCCATACCATGCGATGGTCTGAATCAGCCGAGACTTGAAGAGCTTATTCCATCTGGAACGCAACACGATACACAAATACATCACTACAGCAGCAACAACAACAATACAACACAACATTCATTATAATGCAATTATGCATAACCATGTTAACAACTATGAGGGTGTACCGGTACATTGAATTACACAGCATTATGTTGTAGTTCTATTAGACTGGTAAATGGCTCCACCTAGTGGCCAAACCGCTAGGAAATCAAGACAGGAGATCAGGAGGAGGATAGTTAAACAGGTCTGGGTTTCCGAGGCTAGGAGGATACTGGATAGTGACTTCAAAAGTATTGATCAAAACTGATCCTTGGAAATGTCCTTGCATTTATTTTTGTCCTTGCCTTTTGTTTTGTGTAAACTAGAACAGAGTATGTGAAATGAATGTATATTGAACAACTGCTTGGCCTATTCCTCACTGAAAATGTCAACAGAACATTTCTTCCGTCTTCTTGTTTTGTTTAGTTTAGTTTTTTTCCACGTTTTTTGTATAATATTATTATGTTTTTATGCTTTAACTGTGTTGTCTTGTATGTATGTGGGTTTGTATGTGGGGAGGGTGGAGGGCTGTGGAAATAAAAACAAAATATTCAAAAGAAAAATAAATGTAGGTGAAATTTGTACAGGTGAAATAGAGATAGTTTCCCGCAGCAGCATTCGAGTTAGCATGGATCTTCAACTTCAGCACACTCCTATGCAGAGGGCTGGACGTCTCTTAAGTGGCCAGCTACAACATGCAGTAAAGAGAGTAGTCAAGACTCAAGAAGAGTAGAGCTGGTTCTATGCAATGGAAAAAGGCTAAAATTGTCCTACAGAGACACACACTAACTATCAAAACAAGGGAATAAAAGTATTCCTAGTTAATCTCCTGTCCAACTAAAAGTGGGTGTTTTTTGGACTGAGGTCGATTTAAAAAAAAAAGGCTTCTAAATCCTAACATTTTTCTGAAAAACCCATGTTTCTGTGTCAGCGGTGCTCAACCTTTTTCATGTCAAGGACCCCCAGAATTATCTCTATTGGGCCACGGACCCCCCCCATCTCAAAATATGTAGTTCCAGGCACCCCCCCAGAAGCCAATATTTTAGTTAAAAATGTTCGCTCTGTTCAAAGATTTGCGCCACATTTTCACGACTTTAAAAAAATAGCAGACCTACAAGCTTGTAAGCGCGCCACTCGGTGAGCTTGTAGATATGCTATTTTTCAATAGCTAAAGTATAACGTAACGCTTAAAACACCAACAGCGGTTCCCGCCCCAAAATGGGTTAATCAGAGTCCTGAGGTTTGGAGTTTGAGTTTGGACAGTTCACTGGGTAGTCATGAGATGTGAAGTTAATCTAATCAGTCATGTAGAGTAGAGTAGAGGCCGATCAATGTCGGATTGATGACGGGGTTAGAACATCACAGGTGTAACAAAGTGGGTGGAATGCATTTTTAGTTTATTTCATGAAAATCTAATATATTATGCACAATTGCACATATACTGTACATGTATAAGTATACATATAGAATAAGGAAGTAAGATTGTTTCAGTAAGTCTGTCCTAGAGTCCTGGATTACCAAATGTTTTGTCAAAACGTGCAACATCACCTCTTGTATATAATATTATTGCATCCTCAAACAATAATTGTATACATTCTGATAAATACGCCAGACGGACACAGTACAGTACTGACCTCTTTGGTGAGATGAAGGGAATGCAGAGTAGTAGAACAATGAAGACTTCGGCGTACAGGAACGTGGCTACCGCTGTCCACTGGAGACTCATTGTGACGGATCTACAACAAAAATATAAACTGTATGTTAATAAACAATCTCTAATAAACTGTATGTTAATAAACAATCTCTACCGCCGTGTCCACTGTCCAGGCTGATGTATGTTAACCCATTCTGACCCGAGACCAGATTCAAAAAAATGTCTTCTACATCCTGACAGTTTTCCATTCTGACCCGAGATCAGATTTAAAAAAATGTCAGTCGCTCTTCGATTTTTCTAAAATAGCAGACCTACAAGCTCGTAGCGCGCCACTCGGTGGCACGCTATGAGCTTGTAGATCTGCTATTTTTCAATAGCTAAAGCACGACGTAATGCCAACACCAAAACTGGTTCCCGGCCCAAAATGGGTTTTAAGGCATAAGACATTAAAATGGGGAAAGCATCCGTGTTTGCAGCGCGGCTATAAATCGTGAAAGAGCTACTCATTTAGAAGGCATTTGTAGAATTCCTGTAGATTACTCCTACACAATTTATCCACACGTCACGCAAATCGGTATACACAATCTCTAGTCATGTGATCAACACGTATCTGTCCGCTTCCCATAATATTCCATCCCCATTGGCTAAGATTGCCTTCCAAAGTTCGCAGGATTGGTAGGTTTGGAAAAAAATGCCTCAAATCTCAACACTGCTTGCCATTTCTGTGCAATTATGCACACACATTCCCACTAGGCACTAGGCAGAGGAAGAAATGCTACTTAAACATTTTCAAATTAGCCTCATGGTGGCGCTATAACAGGCTAATTGCTGTTTTTACCTATAACTGCACCGATCTTTGTACATCTTTAAGTTACAGTAATGTCATATCTGCTCTGTGCAATTTGTGATAACGAAGCCTAAAAATATCTATATCTTGTCTTACAAAGTTCAATGCAAAAACAAAAAGAAAATAATCGCAATTATTCGCCAACTTAACAGTTAGTATAATATATATTGATATATTGCCCATCAAAAGTCTTAGATATGCATTAGAGAAGATTAGGCCCATCCTGGCTTCTGCTATTGCACTTTTTGTTTTAGAATTTATTTGACTGTATAAATTGAGTGCCATTTAAATTCTCCAGAGAACTTTCTTGTGTGAGACAATCTGTTGGCAATCCCTTCACCATTTCTACTTCTTATCTTATTGATTTCTTGTCTGGAGACTATTGTATCACGTTTATTTTATGCTCTGCCTCTAACTTTTCTATATCTTAACTATTGCTTGCCCTGTACTAGATCGAACTGTCCCAATTCCTTCTTTGCATATCTTCTCTTGAACAGATCTTAATCTATTAGATAACAAGTGCAGCTTTAGTTGTTTTATCTATGTGTGTTGTTGCTTCATGGCCTTCTGTTTTACAGTATGTCATTAATGGCTTTTATCTATGTTGTTGTTGCTTGCATGTTTTATGGACTTATTCCATTATCTGATAATACGTACTACAAACTTGTTTTCAAAAGTCCTTTGCAAATAAATAAACGACCGTGACAACCGTGCACAAGTCAAATATAAAAGGCCTTGCAGGCACTTTTCCATTCATGTTATGCAAATAAATATGTAACATGCTATATGTTCGAACAGCGTCATGTCCAGGGGGTGTACTTGTACATCAAGCTGCCTCACGCTACAGAAACAGGAGATAGGCTCCTGCCCTGTGGGCCTCATGGCTCAGCAAGGCTACTTACTTACATGTTTGAACAGTGGTGAAAATAATAGTAGAATTATGTTTCAAAAACATTGACTGGAAGTATCAATAATTGAACCAATCATGTGTAGCGTTTCTACAACGCTGTGTGGTGCAATCCAGTGCCGACAGCTGCAGTGTAATTCAAACCAATGAAGGCTCAGGGATGAACCTATATGCATGATGATACCGACAGCATTTTAAAACCCCCTGGATGCAATCTATCACAGTGCACTTCGCTTTATCACAGGAGCAAGTTACAGAACCCATCACTGCACGCTATACATACACATCAGTAGAATGGTCTTCACTGGCACTTAGAAGGAAACAACATGCTACCCTGTTCACTTACAAAGCACTACTTGGCAAACTACCCTTGTGTTTGACAAAGCTGCTAGAACCCAATACCTCAAGTTATGGTACCAGATCTCAAGATATGCTTCTGTTGAAGGTACCAAAAACCTCTTCTAAACTGGGAGATACGGCCTTCAGGGTGCATGCTCCAGGTCTATGGAATAGCCGTCAAAACAAGTTGAAGCTGGATGTCCTTCTTTCATAATTATGCTATTTTTAAAAGATTTTTAACTGACCTCACACTAGAAGAAGGCGTATGCGCCTGCTTTTTGTATGCGTTTAAGATTCTGATTCTGTTTCCTGGTGTAGGCATATGTGTGCTTTTGTATTATATATTTTTGTGTGTTTGTCATGTATGTAAAATCATTGCTGTAATTGTTCTTTTTTGTATACAGGGCGCCATTGAAAAAGAGACCTTGGTCTCAAGTGGATTCCCCTGAAATAAAGGTTTCAATCAATTCAATCAAAACCTGTTAAAATCGTGACAACACTCTCACCACTTTAAACTATTTAATACTTCGACTATTCAAAAATAGATATACAAGCTCATAGATATACATATGAGATATATACACACACAAGCTCAGCTGAGCTTGTATTGTAGATCTGCTAAAAACAATAAGAATCATTAACATTTGTGCAAATCTTTTGAATAGGAATTTGTATAATTGTATAACATTTTAAACTCAAATCTTTGCTGCTGGGGAGTCCCTGGAACAATATATTGAGATAGGCGTCTGTGGCCAAATACATCCATTTTGGGGCACCACTGATATAGCGACATTATAAATTTTTCCTGTCATCTGTCCACAAAAGATCAAGGGATCTACTGGATGTGAAGGGCGAGTGTATGGCAGCCCCCAGTATCCCCCTTCACACCAGTAGATCCTGTGATATTTTGTGGACAGATGTAATTTTATGAGATCTATAGTAAGACTATAGTAAATAATAATAAAGAAGAAATGTTTAAAAAAATACATATTTAGCCCCAGAAATTAAGAAATTTAGAATCGGAGCGGCAGGGGGCGGTATTGCAGTTGCTGTACCGCACTGTTGTGACGAAAAGAGAGTTGAGCCAGAAGGCAAAGCTCTCAGTCTACCGAGCAATCTTTCGTTCCTATACTCTCACCTATGGTCATGGAGTGTGGGTCATGACCGAAAGAATAATAATAATACAAGCAGGCTGGCGGGGTGGCTGGCATCTCCCTTAGAGATAGGGTGAGAAGTTCAGTCACACGAGAGAGACTCTGAGTAGAACCGCTGCTCCTTCACCTGGAAAGGAGCCAGCTGAGGTGGTTGGGGAGATCTGGTTAGAATGCCTCTCGGGCGTCTCCCTAGGGAGGTCCTCGACGCACGTCCCACTGGGATGAGACCCCGGGGGGGCAGACCATGGCACAGTTGGAAGAAACACATCGACTCACTGGCCTTGGAACGTCACGGAATCCCCAAGGAGGAACCCTAGGGGGGTTTGATCAACCCCGGCTGGGATTCCGGATCCGGCTGTCACCAGACTATACCCGGTTGTCACATAGTCTATTCCTATGAGTCACTATAAATAGAATAACTGTCTATAACTAAACAAAAACGACCTAAAATATGAACCTCGGTTGAAAAAAAAACAAAGTTGCCCTTTAACATAAGCATTCCGTTTACTAAACAAATAGCAAGCACAATATGTACAATTGTGTAATCATTCCAAACCTATTTTCCTGCAGTTCTACAGCCAATCAGTTGAAGAAATTGCAGACTGAGGGTTTAACCTTTAACCTTTGGTTTTACGAAATACCCAAGACCATTATGGTTCCATAATGGCTTCTTAACACATCAATGTGTCAAATTTAAGCAAATAGAACATGCATTATATTGCTAGTTTGACCAATTCATAATTCTTTAAATCGCTTTTTTAATTAAAAATGACTGAATAAGTCATGGCCACTGAGAACTTTAATCTGACCATGAAGGCTTCACTGTGAATGCAGCTGGAAAACACCGCCTAGATAGGCCCGCGGTATAGACACAATGTCATGCCTTAACATGTATGGCAAACATCTCAATGGCGTTCATCCCCGGTGCATACGGTCCTTATAAGGGTACAGCCAGGGGCGTGTGTGACGGGTTGGCATATCACAAGACATGTACATGATGGAAAACCCAACTATACGTTTAGTCATTGTGACCTCAAGAGTACACCAGAATGACACATTCAGCTGCATTCAAAAAGTCAGTATTTTGTGTCTACCAAGTCAGCACTGTGTGTTACAAGTAGGCCTTTTATTCACTTTATCTAAGCCAATAAAGGCCTCTGGAGGGAGTTTGGGGGGGGGGTAACGTGTTGTCCACTAATGGCCTAGACTGAACTGGTCTGGCGACATCCCTGGAATGTTGTCAAAGGATTTGTCAACATGAAAAATAAGACATTATAATCATGTATCACTTAGTAGTGATTGTCGTCAAACATCAGCATTCATGAGTCCTGTGTAAATGGCCTTTTTCCTCTCTTTTTTTTCTTGAATCATATGGCCCATTTATTCAAGATTCTTTTCTTTTTTCCGTTTTAATCATGTGACAAATCAAATATTTTAATCTTGAGCCATTTAACAAGACTGCCCATGGCACAATCATGTGAACATGCTGTTATGGTAATTAGAAAGTGTGAATCGAATTATAATTTAAAATGCTAGCCCCCTAGGATATAGATCTAGAAACTGATGCGTTGTTGCTTGTAGTAGATCTAATCTAGTATAGTCTGTTCTAATTTCGTATAAACAACCTCCCCTCCCCACTAGTCTCCTGGTTTCCATTCTACACATCCGGTCCAGAGCCTGCCCACTAGTCCAAACCTGAATACGGACAATTCCACGCACACATAAATGCACGAACACAAGTCGTTTCCGTATCCACTACAGACCGGATATGCAAATTGCCAAAGTCAATTGATCCCAGTCAAATAATGTGGCTTTAGGCTTACTAAACATTCCTGAACGAATTAAAATGCAACTTTGCAAAAACCACCCAATTCATGAAAAACAATTTGAACTATATAGAACACTAGACCGACACGAAAAAGTTACACTCTGGCGCTAACTAGCTAGAGGAAGCTAACTACACACTGGGATAATTAGGCTAATAGCAGAATGTTAGCAGATTAAAACCACTTAGCTAGAGGTGTTCAGTGTTAAAACTCACGTTGAAGAACAAAACACAGAAACAGAAAAAAACGAGGAACTTGTGGGACGACACGCAGCTCACGCTTCAGGACGCTGATGTTTTGGCTTTTCGACAAAACTGACTGTACACTCTGTACACTTCCGGCTTCCGCTGACGTACTGCCAGCTCATCCATCATCCGGGCATTTCATTGGACGCAGTGACCGCATCATAACAAGTTGGGCTGACACTCAATTATTGTCAAACCAAATAAGACATGCAAAAAGCCAAAAACACAGACTTGCAATAAATGAAGCAGGTCTTGTTATCAAACTACATGTTTACATTCAATTTCAATATGATTCAATCTCACTGCCATTGTATGACGTAAATACAAATGAAACCTATGATGTTGAATAAAGTTAAAGATTTCCATGACCCTGGGAGTTTTCATTTCATTGTGAACTCAGAGTAGGCCTACATCTGTTATTAAAAAAATAAATAGGGTCTGCGTCAATATTCACAAGCTGTAGACTTTAGTTTACACCCTGCAACAGCGACCCTTCGGACCACCGGGTCATCGGAATTATATGGGTGGGACACCAATAATAATGCGAACATGCTGTGGTTAGGTGGTAATATGCAGGTATCACTACATCTATTCTATAATACCGTAGACCAGGGGTCTGGACCCCTCTGGAGGTCCTGAGAGATTTTGTTTTACATTAACCACTTGAACCTTAGCATCCCTATTTTGAGGGGTTACATTATCTATGAAGTTAATGACAATGTTTAATCTGAAACAAATTGTTTATGCAATATATAGTGGTTAAAGGGTCCTTGGTCTGAAAAACGTTAGCCGTAAGTCATAAGACAATAGACAATAATAATGAAAGGAAACATGATCTTCTACTGGGAGGTCACAGAATTCTTCACCGAAATAAACCAGGTCTTCAGCCTGACAGCACTGATATGACTTTTTTTTTAACACGTTTTCAGCAAGCATCAACATTGTGTGACAAGAGTATTAAGTCAACTTTCTTCAACTTAACTTATACTTAATTGCATACACCAAGATAGCATACTGTATGTACAAAATTACAAATGTACCCAAATTGACCCAGGGACCACAGTATATCCAACCAGTGGTAAAGTACCCCCTCTGTGCCCATGTCCCAGGCTTATGGTCAAAAAGGTTATTATTTTATATACAAGAGCAAAATTTTTTGTTGAAATGTATAAATTAGGGCATTTTTGGGGTGATTCATCGATACTGTAGATTGTATAAGACAATGATTCTCAATTATTCAATACAAAAAAAAAAACATGAATAGTCTAAGGTCACATTCATACCAGAGAGCTTTGCTGCGATTAAAACGAATTCTGCTGCGCATTTTCAGAAAGTGCACTTCGTTTGGCAGGTGTGAAGGCTCATTCGAATCAGTAATGCGCATCAAAGAACCGCATTATACTCCCGAGCAAAAACGGGGGTTTCCTTCGCTTTCAATCGCACTTGATTACGATTCGGTGCAGGTGTGAATGCAATCCGCAGTAAATAAAGGAAATGAAGCAAACAATGTGGCGGGTGAGGAGCTGAACACAGTTGGAGACGGAGAAAGCATATTTTACGCAGCGCAAAGATGTCCCGTTACCGTGGATAGACGTGGTCGAATGAGGAGACTGAAGCCCTGATCGAAATGAGGACGAGTACATTAATCAATTGCTTAAGAAAGAAGAACACTGCAGTGCAGTGTAATAGTATTATAGCCTACAGAATATTCTGTCTGTCTGTGCGTGCCGTAAACATGGAGTGCTGTCACTGTGTGGGGACTAGTGGGGACTGGAACTTTCATCTCAATAAACGTGTAAACATTTTGCGCTGCTGTCTGTTATATCAGTGCGCTCAGCGCTGTGCCTGCATACCCAAAAGAACAGTGTGTGGCACTGTGGCTGCGTGCGTATAGTGAGAGAGAGGGGGGGGGGTCCAGTCCCAGACAGCACGACACATGCACGTTATGAGTATAATTTTATCACAATAGATTTCACTGTGTTGTAGGCTAGGTTTATGAATGGAACACATTGATAAAGGTCCCCCCTGCTGCGTTTCCAATTGCTACGGATGACAGTGTGAAGGCAAACCGCAGCAAATTAAATATGCAAGAATCCCCAAATCTCCGCCCATACGCATGAGTCTACTGAAGTATTAGGTGAGAATGTGACCTAAGAAACAAACTGATGCTGGCAGCCGTAAATAAGACATTCTTCTCCTGAATTGGTTTTGACTCCAGTCTGTATACTTGTCCCCATGAAGTCCCATAAGGCCTCCTGCTTCCACAGACAGCCTGGGCACACTTTAGATTCCATGCGCGGACGGAAGAAGCTGTGTTTTGCGTAATTTCTGTTTTTTTAGACAGCTGGCAGGTTGCCGCTGGGGCAAGCTTTTCCGGGAATCTGGCAGACGCAGCAACCTGCCGCGTGGGTGGAGCTTCTTTTCCATCCACCAGCTGTCTAAAAACCCGGAAGAGACGTCAGGAGTCAGCTTCCTTTGGCCGCGCGCATGGAACCTTAGATGTGCCCATACCCAGTGAGGTTTAAGCTCTACAAGACTTCCGTTCTTCTACTCTCTGGGAGGACTGTCAGTCCCTGCAACTCTCTCAGACCCTGGAGAGATGGAGGAAGAGTAGACACAGCCAATCACGTTTCTGAAGTGTTTCTGCATTTGAAAAACTACCACATTAGAACTCTTGTAGCTGATTCTGAGAAATTGGTATTGGCGTGTAGATAGAATAATGCTAATATTATTTGTATTATATTTATTGACCTCTAGAACCATGCGGATGTTGGCTTTGATCTTGGACGAGTCTTTGCTGAGAACTTCAGTGAAGCTGAAACATGAAAACAATCATTGTTTATCATCTATTACAATTTTTCTCCACATACTGTACACAATCACATTCCCATAAGTGGTGTGTGTGTGTGTGTGTGTGTGTGTGTGTGTGTGTGTGTGTGTGTGTGTGTGTGTGTGTGTGTGTGTGTGTGTGTAAAGGTCCGTGTGATGAATAAATGATCCAAAAATGCCTGGGCCAATATAGTTTTTCAAACTAGGTATTCATTTGGTGATCATGCAGGTTGATTCACAGTGAAAAATCAACACCCGTTTAGAAATAAAAAGATGTTGCTCATATTAGCGTTCTCAGTGGATGTACTCTCACAAAGATTCTTTCTTTCCCATGTCCCTATATATATATATACACGTACCCCAACGCTAGGGGACGTCATATCCCAGGTCCGTATATATACTCCGTCTTTTAACCCATTCTGAACGGGAACCCATTTTGGTGTTAGCATCATGTTATGCTTTAGCTATTGAAAAATAGCAGATCTACAAGCTCATAGCGCGCCACCGAGTGAGCTTGTAGGTCTGCTATTTTTGAAAAATCAAAGAACGACTGACATTTTTAGAATCTGATCTCAGGTCAGAATGGGTTAATCAGACCAGTGTGTGTCCAGCGGAAACCTCGTATGAATCTGATCTCAGGTCAGAATGGGTTAAAGTGAACGCGTATGGTGGCACCTGGAACATGGGTTTATGCAGCTCGCCACAATTATATAAGTGTGGTGTGTTACTTACGCTGTGAGCTGGCAGTTTTTCTTCTCAATAAACCTGAGTGCTTCTGCATGGGTCATCTCAACAAAGAAGCCATAGCCCACCGCCACAAAGATCTTAGACGAATCCTCCCTGAAACGCATTGATACACAAGCTCAACCTCCAGGAAAAAAATACACTTTTAGCCCCAGACAGGAGGTTTGCTTGCAGGCAATCTAGACATTAACGATGTCGCTAACTTTGATGAGAAACAGAACCACCACTGAAATACCATGCCATGGTGTGTTCTCACAAGGTTACATTACATCTTATTGTCAGAGACACCAACCTTCAATTTACTAGACAACAATTAAAGTAAACATGTTAAAGGTGCTATACAACATTCAGCCACCAGGTGTCTCACCACGCCTCCCCCTCCACATCAAAGCACCTCTGATGCAGAAGGTCCCTTATTTATTTGAGTCACATGAATGAGGCAGCAATCATGGCATTAGTAGCAGTGCTGTAACGTGGCAGCTGTCTGCTAGAATATTTTTCGTGGGAGATCCCCAACGAGAACGATAGCAACATGCATAATGAATGAAGAGTTGGGAAGACATTTCTACAGACGTTTAGCACCACAGAGAACGTACACGTTGGCCTGGACGTAGAAGTTACAACCCAGATCAATTTCTGTCTTCAGATCCTTGGACTCAGCTTCCTGTAACAAAGAACACAGTACGAGACTGTCAGAGGGTGTGTGTGTGTGTGTGTGTGTAGGAAAGAAAGACAAAAAAGGGGGGTTTACGCGCGTCCCCGTTTTTACTACGCCGCTTCGCACCGGTAAGGGGAGGGACCTTTCAAAAATAGCAGATCTACAAGCTCGTAGCACGCCACAAGCTTGTAGGTCTGCTATTTTTTTAAAGTCGTGAAAATGTGGTGCAAATCTTTGAATATATATTTCAGAGCGAGCATTTTTAACTGAAATATTGCCTTCTGGGGGGTCCCTGGAACTACATATTTTGAGATAATTCTGGGGGTCCTTGACATGAAAAAGGTTGAGCACCACTGACATAGAAACAAGGATTTTTCCGGAAAAAAATAGGATTTTGACCTCAGTCCAAAATGGGTTAAGTCGCGTAGCGTAAACTCACCTGTAGACTTTCTATGGTGTTCTTCAACTGGAGATATTGAGAAATTTTCTCATAGACACCGTCTCTCTGCTCCAACACTCTCCTACACAAACACAACACATTAATACAACATGTGATGAACACAACCATAATACATCAACACACATCACAATACACGGAAAACACATTAAGATACATCCAAAACATATTCACATTAACACAAGTACAACCACAACATGACTTTTGATTGATATATGTATTAACAGTTTGCAGAATTACAGTACATTTCAAGCACAAACTCAATACAAAGACTGTTAACTGTGAGTGGACGACCCAATTAAGCATTACACTTGTTTACAACAGGGTCCACATTGTTCAATTCATCAAAACATTTAGAGACGTACAAATAGACACTTCTATATAGTTAAAGAACAGAACAGGAATTCATCATAAAGGAAGCAAAAAGGGAAAAGAAACATATACAGTGAGGGGAAAAGGGGGAATATTGACACACAACCAGGCCTGTCTTTCTCTTCTCCATTTTAGACCCTTCTGTGAAGCACTGAACTGCACATGTATGCAAACTCAGTAATTATAGAAATAAACGTAAACTGCGCAGCTTGAGTTAAGAGTAAGAGAATAGCATAAGCGTACATGCACGATTAATATTAGCCCCATATGTGCCCTCTCCCTACGCTCATTGCGTAGGGAGAGGGCAGTGGGCACATATGGGGCTAGATTAATATGTAAACAATCTCCAAATGTATAGGTACTACTTAACACCCTGCAAATCGAATGTAATTAAGCAATGTAATTATACATGAACGTAAACAATAAAAAACAAAAGCGCGGTGTGTACTTACTGCAAGTCTTTTTGGAGAACATCACTGATGAACGTTTCATATTTAAACACTTTCTGCTCCACACTCAGATCGCCCATGCTGACTGTCTACTGAAGCTGAAATCTAACTATAACTTACTTAACTTCAGCCTAACGTTTTAACGTATTATTATTGAATTGATTTGATATAACAGAACGTTCAGATGTTGAACGTTTACACCCAAAGCAGGGCTCGTAAAAACTGCAAAAAAACTGTTGTTGTTTACTAGTAATAAAGTGTGTCGCCGGTCGCGCATGCTGTGAAATGGTCGCATGGCGATGACGCAAGAATACATCCGGCAAAGTCGTTTCAAAATAAAAATCAATGTTTATGCCAAAGTAAAAGTATATATTTATTATTATATTATAATGCGTCCAAAAAGTAACTTACGAAATCATAAATACTATTTTGAAAAATCTGTAAATATATGTTAATTGTTTTATGATTTCTGGCTCAGCTTCTTTGTTGAGATTATCCTGTATTTATTATTTTAGTTTTTTGTTGTAGCAACAAGACGCGTTGTCAATGTAAACAAACATGGCGGAGGACAGACGACGATTCGTTTGTGTTTTATTAAATAAAACAATGCATCTACAGTAGTCTAGCAAAGCAGGTATGTGAATGGTAAATAAATAACTCGGTAGCATCTGCATTCTGCACATGGCTCGCTGATAACAAACTATCATTACACAGGTCTGGGGAAAAACGGCATTTTGTCATCACGTCTGTATATACATTTCATGAGCTACAGAATGAGCGTAGGGAGAGGGCACATAGGCTACTGGGGCTACATTTGTAACTGTCTCTCAATCCTGTGGGTGACAATGTTATCACAAGAAAAGATTAAATTACTATCCAGTGACAAAATTGCAACTAAAGTAATCAAATAATAATAATGAAGTCGTTTATATGATGTTTCTTTTGCATAATATTGTATATTTGTATGTCTTTATGTTTCAAATAATTGAGTATGAAGGACCCCAATGGAAATGAGGCTTTCTTGGGGTTATACTTGAGTTTAAATCATTTTAGCGGACCTTTGAACTATAGGCTACTTTCATGTGCTTTCTTTCTGCAAACTGTTAATAAGTATTCAATCAATCAATCAGTATAGCCTATGTGACGTTGAGAAACAGTGATTAATAGTATTCTATTCTTGTTCGACAGGATGTACTAATTGGAGCAGTAATGCACCAAATGGCCAGTAATAGTCTAGACCAGTAGCCTAAATGGACCAGTACAGTATTCTGGGCCGGATTGGAGAAGGAGCTCACGGCATCGTTTTAAAGCCAAACACATCGAGGTAAATTATCTGTCCTGTCTCTCACACATTGTCGGTCTCTCCTAAACTGTCGCTCTCAGCTTTTACACTGTCTGTCTCTCAGGTTTCCTAGCTGCTGTCTGTCTGTCTCTCCTATACACTGTCTGTCTCTCAGGTTTCCTAGCTGCTGTCTGTCTCTCCTATACACTGTCTGTCTCTCAGGTTTCCTAGCTGCTGTCTGTCTCTCCTAGTATACACTGTCTGTCTCTCATCTCTTCTACTGTGCCTCGTTGTTACTCCATTTATCTCTTTCTCTACTCGTGTGCTTCTCTTTCTTTGCTTATTATCTTTATGTTTGGATCATATAGTTGTAAAAAAAAAGAAAAAAAGAAAAAGGGGGAAATAAGTACAATACCATGCAATGCTTCTACACTGTTGCTTCATGCAACGTATGTGCAAACATAGCCATGGAATTCTCTCTTCAATCACTACTGTTCTCTCTCTTGCTCTCTGCCTCTGCCTCTCTCCCTCTCACTCTCTCCCTCTGTTTGTGTCTATCTCTCTCAGACTGGGGAGACGGTAGCATTGAAGAAAATAGCGCTGAGAAGACTGGAGGACGGAATTCCAACCCAGGTTCTCAGGGAGATCAAAGCCCTGCAGGAGATAGAAGACAACCAGTATGTAGGTGACACACACACACACACACACACACACACACACACACACACACACACACACACACACACACACACACACACACACACACACACACACACACACACACAACACACACTGTCTCTCTGTCTACATCAAATGTTTCCTCTGCATTTACCATCTTAAATATTAGCAGCATTATGGCTCCCAGAGAGTGTTTATCTTGCTCAGCAATAATTCAACACACACCCGGTAAGAAGTAGAACATTTATATATGCTGTAGGCTCATTGGTTGAGAAACACTGTAAACTTGGAAATATTGCTAATGGAAGGCCAACTCTCCTCTCCTCCTCTCCTCTCTCTCCTCTCCTCTCCTCTCCTCTCCTCTCCTCTCCTCTCCTCTCCTCTCCTCTCCTCTCCTCTCTCCTCTCCTCTCCTCTCCTCTCCTCTTCCTCTCCTCTCCTCTCCTCTCCTCTCCTCTCCTCTCCTCTCCTCTGCAGGTAGTGAAGTTAAAGGCAGGCTTTCCTCATGGTACAGGCTTTGTTCTGGTGTTTGAGTACATGCTGTCAGACCTCTCTGAGGTCATCAGGAACTCGAGACGACCTCTGACCCCGTCACAGGTCAAAGGTTACATGATGATGCTGCTGAGGGGAGTGGCATTCCTCCATCACAACAATATCATGCACCGGGTATGGGGTGTGTGCGTGTGTGTGTGTGTGTGTGTGTGTGTGTGTGTGTGTGTGTGTGTGTTGCTCAGTGGCGCTTTGAAGCACCCGGAAGAACGCTCTACTTCCGCATTTTCTCGATTTGGGAAGTGCAAACTGGCGCTCAATGTTAAACCCCAGCTGCACGGGGGTTTCCTAGTCATAACTCCACGGGTCCGCCTGCAGTCCCACCTCTTACCACTAGGGCCCAGCGCTTCAACGTTGGAGAGCTGCACTGGGGGCTTGGTGCGGACATGTATAAGAAATAATAAAAAAGTAAACTCTCTCTTGCCACTCTGAGTGCTACCCATTACTTTTATAAATCGAGGATATCGCACCAAAGAAGGACCAACGTTTATTTGACTATCAAAACAAACCTTTGTCACCTAGAGACTAAGTCCCTCATTTATCAATTGAGTGTAAAATCTGCCACATATTCGAGTGTAGGTTTCGTAGTACACCCACGTCGCCACGGCATTTATAAAGTGATCGCAAACAGCTGATCCTTCCTTAATTTCGTTCCGACGTTAATAAATGTGACGGCTGAAATCTACCTGGCACGCCCTATGAAATCAAGCCTCGCCCTCGTTTTTGCGACATGAACAACTGCAGTACGACCTTGGAAACCATAGTTACATGAGTCAAGTCTGAAGTCAAGCCTTCCTTGCCTTGCTGACCGCCTCACAGACGCACGCACATGCAACTTGCAAGCAACTGTCACTGTGTGTTAGTTGTATATGCAATTATTAAAATGTTTATTCATTTAATATACAACGAGATTAGTGAACGAAAACCTGAACCTGTGATTATGTGAAGCATTAATTAAATAACATTGCTCACGTCATTGGAATGAGTTTGGAAACGCACAGCCCGTGACAAATGCTGTTTTGCAACTCTGCATCTCCTCCTCCGCTCCTGTTCTGTCTGTCACTGTCGTGACCTGCACGGCATGCACTCATGCAAAACACTGTTTAAATGGCTTAAGCATGACTTGCAGCATTGTTTTTTATTGCACGATTTCAATAAGCTTGCACACTTGGAAATATAATAATATCCTACCAATTTCATATGACATGCTTTTACAAAATATATTATTTTCACATGTAGGCTATTATTAGTTTTATACATTGTAGGAGTGAAAACATATGTTTAGATGCCTGTGACAGCCTCTCAGCTGGTCAAACAATGCTGCTCTGCTGTTCTATGACAGAAAAGCAGGTGAGGACAAAGCGTACGACAGCTTTGTCAAGTTCAATTTCAAGCTTTGGCGGAAATGGTAAATGCCGAAAATTTCGGTAAACAGGGAATGTTTACCTGACATTAAATAAACTACTGTTCCGGGGTATTGTGGCGTTGTGTCGTGGTCAGCAACGTTGGACTTACCCCCTCTCCATTAAATTCATGACATTTCCACCAGCTGATTTTTCTGTCTGTCTGTCTTGTCTTGTCTTGTCTTGTCTTGTCTGTGCAGGATTTGAAGCCAGCCAACCTGTTAATCAGTTCTTCAGGCCATTTGAAGATCGCCGACTTTGGTTTGGCCAGACTGTTCTCAAATCAGACAGACAGACTGTACAGCCACCAAGTAGCTACCAGGTATGGTGTACTACATGTGGGTGTGCATGCGCACAGACGTTTGCATGAGAAAATCTATCTCTAGATAAGATATACAGTGTGTGTGTGTGTGTGTGTGTGTGTGTGTGTGTGTGTGTGTGTGTGTGTGTGTGTGTGTGTGTGTGCGTGCGTGCGTGCGTGTGCGTGTGCGCGTATGTGTGTAGGTGGTACAGAGCCCCAGAATTGCTGTACGGAGCCCGGAAATATGACGAGGGAGTGGATCTATGGTGAGAAAACTGTTGTCTAATCTCTAATGCATGAACATGAAGATAATTAGACCATACACAAATTAGCCCTCTGAATCGCTACCCACGGCCATTGATGGCATGTTATATTGACTGTGTGTGTGTGTGTGTGTGTGTGTGTGTGTGTGTGTGTGTGTGTGTGTGTGTGTGTGTGTGTGTGTGTGTGTGCATGTGCGTGTGTGTGTGTGCGTGCATGCGCATGCATTTCCAGGGCAGTAGGATGTATCTTTGGGGAGTTGTTAAACTCCTCTCCCCTGTTCCCCGGGGAGAACGATATTGAACAGCTCTGCTGCGTCCTCCGGGTTCTGGGAACGCCCAACAAGGACGTCTGGCCTGTAAGACACACACACACACACACACACACACACACACACACACACACACACACAGGTTCCTGGTAGGGGCAAAGAGAGAGGTGCTATATATAATTTCGAATGCATCCACATTTTATCTTTATTTTTATGTAGGCCTACCCTATACGCAGTTGAGTGCCTGTGTCAAGTACCAAAATAGCCGATCTACGAGCTCAAAATATGTTGCTGTGTAATTTCTTGATTTACTTTGTCAAAACACGTATAAATCAGACGTACTGTAACTCCAACTCTAAACTCCAAACCTAAACTATCTCTCTCTCTCTCTCTCTCTCTCTCTCTCTAGGAGATAGTGGAGTTACCTGATTATAATAAAATCACCTTTAAAGAGAATCCTGCAATCCCCTTGGAGGAGATAGTTCCAGATGCGCCCCCGCAGGCTGTCGACCTGCTCAATAAGTTCCTCATTTATCCTTCCAAACAGCGCTGTCCAGCCACACAGGTAAGCATGCACAAAACACACACACACTCAAATGTATGCACACACACACACACACACGTTGGTATCTAACTACAAATGAACGACCGCACTGTCCTCACAACTCTACCATCTGCGCAACATTGCAAAAATCAAGTCAATTATGTCACCTCAAGACCTGGAAAAAATCATACACGCATTCATATCCTCCCGTTTGGACTATTGTAACGGTCTCTACACCATGCTAAACCATTCATCTCTATCCCGACTTCAATTGGTTCAAAACACTGCAGCTAGAATACTCACAAATACCAAATGTATTAGCCTCTTTGCACTGGCTTCCAATTAAGGCCAGAATTTATTTTAAGTTTTAACAACCTACAAAGCATTGCACGGACTGGCCCCTTCATATTATTCGTGACCTACTGCCCCCAAAGTCTAATGTAAGACCCCTTATAGGTCCTCAGACAAATACCTACTGAAGATACCCGGGACTAAACTGAAAACAAAGGGCGACCGGGCTTTCGCAGTGGTTGCTCCTACTCTTTGGAAGTCAGTTAGACTCTTTTAAGAGAAAGCTAAAGACACATTTATTCTGTGTTTATTCTTTTTTTCCCATGTAGTTGACTTTTTCCATACCTATGTTTTTGTGATTCTGCCTCTAGTTTACTATTTTACATGCCTATGCTTTGAGTTTTTGCCTTGTTTATTCTTCGTTAAATTCTTTATTGTCTTTTTACTTTATTGTGCTATGTTTTCCTGTTTGGTTTTAACTTGTTGATTGCTTGTTCTGTGTTCTGTTCGACTTTGTCTTGAAAGGTGCTTTACAAAAATAAAATAAAAAATGTACTTACTTACCGGTACTTACAACCTGTTCTCATAACAGGTTGTGTGTGTGCGTGTGTGTGTGTGTGTGTGTGTGTGTGTGTGTGTGTGTGTGTGCAGGGGGGGGGGGGGGGATTGAGCGGGTCAAAAGCTTCCCTCTGTCAATCACGTCACGTATTTGCAGGGCAGTATGAGTCACCAGAAAATGATATATTCTATGAATCTAAAAATGGAGGTTGTAGTTACAATGTGTTTGTATAGAAAGGGGGGGGGGGGGAGCTAATCTGAATACTGAATCAAGCAACTTAAAAACTGTCTGAGGTGTTCATAAAACCCTGAGTAGACGATGTCCCTTTAAGCACATTTTGATACAGATACTTTTGTACTTCTTTACTCAAGTACATTTTTAATTCCGGACTTTTACTTGTAACGGAGTAATTCTACATTGCAGTATTGATAGTTGTACTTAAGTAAAAGTCTCTCTCTCTCTCGTTCCCTCCAGGCTCTTGTCCATTCGTACTTCTTCTCCTCTCCTCTCCCCGCTCACCATTCTGAGCTTCCCATTCCTCAGAGAGGGGGGGGTCGCCACCCGCCCCCCCGCCACCAATCTGCAGACCTGCCCCTGCAGCATAGCCTGGTGGACCCTGCGCTGCTGCAGCCGCACGCACGCCGCCTCTGAACAACCAATCACACCGGACCAGGAAGTCAAAGCACAACATCATTCTTACTAACGTGTTAACCCATTTTGGACTGAGGTCGATTGAAAAAAAGGCTTCAAAATCCTAACATTTTTCTGAAAAACCCATGTTGTCAGCGGTGCTCAACCCCCCCAGAATTATCTCTATTGGGCCACGGACCCCCATCTCAAAATATGTAGTTCCAGGGACCCCCCCAGAAGCCCACTGCCGTTATAAGAACCTTCCGCCACTGCACGAGGGTACATGAAGGCAGACACACACAACATCACATAACAAAGAAGGGTCTTATTCAGTATAGTCTATAAAAACCTTATTACATACTTAGGATTACATCTCATCATTTTTAAATTTAAATGTTGTAATTGATCAGGAAACATGGACAACAATATGTGCAAAAGTAAATCTATCTTCACTTACTCCTAGAATCCTAGAACATAATTACAAGTTTATTTTCAAAACATACATAACCCCTGTTTGTCTAAACAAAATGTCTAGGGAGAACTCTCCCCTATGTAACAGATGTAAACTGCATTTGGGTACCTACCCACATATGTTCTGGTTTTGTCCAAAAATCAAACCATTTTGGCAAATACTTCATGATCAAATTGAAAAAATCCTTAAAGTAAAATTCAGAAAATCTCCTCTGTTATACCTGTTGGGGGCAGACCCAAATGTAAAGTTGAGATCTGCTCATAGGAAATTATTTGATTTATTTAGATTCTTGGCAAAGAAATGTATCTTAATTTTGTGGAAGACAGATGAAATACCCTCGGAACATATGTGGATGGCCCAAATAATGTCACTACTACCACTGGAGAGACTCAAGTATGAAACACAAAATAAGGCAGATGTATTTGTAGAGGTATGGACCCCCTTTTTGAATCATATTGAAGAGCGCATAAATCCTGTGTAGGATGGAACCCACCTTAACGTGCACACATGCATTATACAACCCATGTACCACTTGGAAATTATTATTATTTATTATTTATTATTTTCTCTTTTACTTCTATTCTTTCTCTGTTTCTTCATTGTTGTTTTTATGTAAGTAACTGTCTTGTATGTAAGTCTGCTGTGCTGTCCTTGTGTCCATGTAAAGAAAACCCTCAAAATAAATAATATAAAAAAAAAAAAAAAGGATTACATCTCATCAGGTGGTTATACATTAACCACCAATGGCCAAGTGGCCAATTGGGTCTCCATTGGAAGCAAAACTGTGCATAGATAAATCTGAAAACAAAAAAACGTAAAGGACAGAAATCACCTGAAGAAATCCCATGAATTGTAATTTATTTGGCTACAATGATTTCAAATATAGGTATATTACAGTAGTCTTTTTGTCATTTCATCTTTTTCGTACCATAGTAACTAACTAGCCTCGGTCCCTCCCAGGCTTACTCATCTGCCAAAAAGCCTGGTCACAACCTAAGGCAGAGACGCTATCGGCGGAAGTGTCAGTCCGGAACATCCGACAGATTTATTTCCCCCGGATAAGATTTTCCGACCATTCACAACACTTGTTTCATTCACGGAGAAGGTAAACTGATTTGTAAAGCATCAACATAATTTCCTTGAGCGGTATACTTCCGCCAAAATCCCGCAACTTCCGCCCAAAACAAATGATAGCGTCTACAGTGTAGGACTTGCCAAGTATGCATAGTAACACAATAATTGACTGTATTTTGAATCAACCAGCAGATATATACAGGTAGTTTTCATTATGTACAGTGTATCAGGATGAATTACTTCATAGTCATTGTGCTACTGCACTTAGTTTACATTTAACATGTTTCCCTTCATGTAAAATAAGGCTATAAAAGGGAAAAGCGGAATGTGAATTTAGAAAAGATGTCTCATCATCATAAATGATTTCCATCGAAAAACATTAACAGCAGGTACATATTCAAGTTGACTTGATTTCACCATTATGTCTAGTAAGTATGTGGGCCTAGACAGCATACAACAAATTGGGGCACACAGTAAAATCTTTAGTGTTTATTGGACTCAGTGTACAAATGGAACAAAATGGACCCTGCAGGTCAACCAATGCCTTAGTTCTTAATGTTGACTTATTAAGATTACCAACAAGTTTACATTTAGAGCCTTTTTCCAACCTTTGTTAAGAATGTAAAAGTTTGCAACATTTGTGTGTTGCTTATGCAGGCATTGATTGTAGAGCAAGTGTAATTTAGGTCATTTTGACCATCCGATGGACAAAGATGCGAATGAGATACAGTACCTTTGCCGTGTCAGGCATTTGAGGAAGCTCAAAACGTCAACTTGGTTATCTAAATAAAAAATATATTTAGAGCTGGATCCAGTGTGTGGACTCTGCTCTCTTTTTAATATTTGTTGGTGCAAGAGCGCAGAGAATTTTGTTGGTTCCATTTGTTCACTCTCGGAGATAAATGAACACTCAGGATTTAACAATGTAATGTAGGTGGTGTAAAGCAGTGCCAGGAATTTACAGGACAGTACAACCAGAGAATGTTGGCAGATTGGATTTACAACTTGAGCCACATCCCAGTGGGGGAAAAAAGCACCTTTTTTATTCTCAAACTCTAAGGTATTTCCAAGAGTTTGTGTCGAGCATAGACGTCCTCTGTGATCCTGTACACCTCGGAGATGAACGGTAGAGCATCACCTAGCATGGCCACCACCTGCTCCTGGGTACCTTCATTCATCGCTTTAAAGAACTTGTCACGGCCCGGCAGGACAAGAAGTGCTGTTCTCACAGCCGTACGTACAACCCTGGGATGGTGCCGGGCCAGGGACTCATCGTAGGACTCTGTGCACATGACTGAGGTCTTACAGTCTTCTGTACTGGTACGGAGGCGCTCCATGAACAGCTCCAAAAACCGCAGGGCACGGTGGAGTCTTAACAGGGTGCGGCTGCCCGACTCTGGGTGACTGCCCCTCTTGTCGACGTCCACCAGTTCATTCTCCAACTCATATTTGACCATAGACTGGATGGTGACATAGTGGGAGCCGTTCTCGCCGTCGAGGAAGTCGACGAGGATCTGGATTTTACTGACGGCGTCCTTGGAGACGAAGATGAACACACTGCCCAGGCTATTCATAAACCTATATAAAAAATATAAATAACATATCATGTTAAATGGTAGCCTATAGCTGGTCCATTATACAGCATGATCAATATGAGGTACATTATAACTGCTCAATGATGGCAGCAAAATTATGTTACTCTGCATTGGGATAAATACTTTTTGCATGACAAACAGAAACAGACCTAATAGTAGAGGCAGAATTAAAACCAGAACAAGAACAGGGTTGACTTGTATTATTGTAACTCTAAAGCTCTTACCTTACAAACCCACGCCACGCGGCAGCATAGTGCGCAATGGAGACTTCTTTGTTTTCCAACAGACATCCCTTGAACGAGTCTTTCATGGAGAATTTCTGTCCATCCGCTGCCACAGAATCAGCCATACTGTCAGGGCGCTGACTTAGTGGGTGCTGGAGTGCAGACTTTATTCTCTTTCTATACGTATTCCCTGAATCTGCACCCAGCAGTGTATATGTCAACTTGAGTTGAGCGAGCCTTTCCCCTGAAGTGAGTTGGATGCTGGAGTGCTGCAGGCATTAAACCTGTTTGGCTGTGGGGACTGGTGGCGGGGGCGTTGACTCCGTTGAGCACCCCCATGGCAGTGATAAGAAGTCAGCGCCAGAGTTATTTCACGCAACGTTTGGCTTGTATGTTTTCTACAGTTGCGGGGGTTTTTCCCCCTGAGTCGTGGGTTGCATTTTTTCTGGCTTGTTTTAAAAATTGTGTGGCTTATTTTGAAAATTGAACAAGCCAACATTTCTTTGATGTATATATACTATAAATACCCTTTGGTTTGGGGGAGTGTGAATCACATTGAGTGACATAATGGGTCTGCATGGTGTCTCATAGTGCCTCTGTAGAACATGGTCAGGGCTGGGACAGGCAGGTGGACTCTCTTCAGCTGACGGAGTGGGTAGAGACGCTGCTGGGCCTTTTTAATGATGGCAGTGGTGTTGCTGCTCGGGGAGTCGGGGCCAGGTTGTCCGTCAGCAGCACTCCCAAAAAAGTGGTGCTTTTTACCCTCTCTACGGCTTGTAGTCGTGTGTGAGTAGAGTGAACAATAGGGGACTCAGTATGCATCCCTGAGGAGATCCTGTGTTCACTTCAATGGCGTTGGATGTTATGTTGCCTACTTTGACTGTTTGCCTCCGCTGTGTCAGGAAATCCAGGATCCAAACATTGTCCACCTTCAACACCCTCAGCTTATACCACCAGCTGCTGTGGTATGATAGTGTTGAAGGCAGAGCTGAAGTCTAGAAAAAGGATCCTGGCATATAGGTGTCTGCCTTTTCCAGATGCGACAGAGTGAGGTGGAGCATGGTGGAAATAGCATCCTCTGTAGACCGGTTTGGTCTGTAAGCGAACTGGTATGGGTCCAGGTCGGCGCTGAGGCCTCCTTTAATGCGTTCCATGACCAGCCTCTCGAAGCATTTCATAACGACTGGGGTAAGGGCCACAGGGCGGTAGTCGTTCATGCAGCCTGGGCTGTTATTTTTTGGCACAGGTATAATGGTGGCGCTCTTCCAACAGGCAGGCACTCTGGCTTGACTGAGAGAGATGTTGAAAATGTCAGTAAAAACATCTTTTAACTGCTCTGCACAGTCTTTCAGCACCCGGCCTGGAATATTGTCTGGTCCAGTAGCCTTTCGAGGGTTAATGCTGGAAAAGGCCCTCTTAACCTCAGTGGTGGATAGCTGGGGCACCTGGTCTGTGGGTGAGAGTGGAAATCTCTGCACCTCCCTGTCATGTGTGGCCTCAAACCGTGTGTAAAAGGCATTGAGGTTGTCAGTGATGGATCACTGACAACTGATGGATCGGTGGGGGCTGGCTGCGAAGCAGGCTTGTAGCCCGTTACTGTGTGAAATCCCTGCCACATGCCGTTTCCGAGTGTCCTTGTTGTCATTAAATTGACTTGCCATCCTTTTCCCATACATTCCTTTTTGCCTCTTTTATGCCTCTGTCCAGGTCGTTCCTAGCAGCTGATCTGTCCGCTCGTTAAAGTGTCAGCCCAGTCTGCTCTGTGATGTTGTCCTTCAGAAACGTCTCTGTGAAAATGAAGACACATCATGACATGTTGTGAGCTTGCAGATGAGCTGATATTGATGAATTGCTGATATTGATGCTTAACACATCCCCAGACCGTACTATGCCACTGTAAGTGATCTTGTTTGATAAAAGATCAAGCTCTATATCTCTAGAATAAACAGACATTTGATTTTCAGGTGGGTTGCAAATTTCATCCAATCAGGTGAGAAAACACATTGAAAAATAATTCATCATATAGTTCCAATGTTGTCTGCTTATTTATTTGTCTCAAAGTCCTCTCTCCTGTTTGCATGGAATTTGTATACCAACCTGAAAATGTATGTTCTGATTATCCAAGAGATGGAAACGATAGACTACTGTTATGGGAATCTGCAGAATCTGCTACATGATGTTCAGGAAAACCATACAGAAATGAGGCAAGACAGGAGTTCAAACTTGAAAGTATGAGCGTTTTTACTCGAGTAAAGGAGCAAACTCACATGACTGATCATTGCAATTTGACATAACATACATACACGACGTAAGACATTTGATAAATGATTATTTGTAATGTGGATATGCTGTATGAATAAACAGGTGGAAGCATTCATTGTGGATTTAGTCTAATAAGTTCAGAAAATGTTACCAATATAATTTGCCTACTGACAGTTTATTAACCCATTTTGGGCGGGAACCCCTTTTGGTGTTAACTGTTATACTTTATCTATTTAAATAGCAGATCTACAAGCTCATAGCAGGCCAATAGGCGGCAGGCCACCGGGAAAGGTCCCAGTGGTCCCGACTCCCGCGGACTAGTCCAGTTCTGCCAGTGCCATCATGATAATTTCACTGAGTGACAAATAAACCCTCTTCTATCTTGAATCCTTTTGCCAGCATCGTCATTCTTGTGAGAGCAACAAAGGGTTGTGTACTGTGTCAGTTGGTTTGTATCGTTTATGTTGTTCTGTAAAAGTGGTGGTATTGTTGTTTGTAGTTTATTTGGTAAATGGTGCATTTATATAGCGCCTTTATCCAAGGCGCTTGACATAGATTGTGCATTACATTCACCCATTCATACACCGATTGCCGGCGGAAGCCATGCAAGGCACCAACCAGCACATCGGGAGCAATTTGGGGTTCAGTGTCTTGCTCAAGGACACTTCGAGCCGGGATGCAAACCGCTGACCCATGGATCATTGGGACGACCTGCTCTACCTCCTGAGCCACAGCCGCCCTGTTTGTGTGTGCCTCGACAGAGCGGGCGGTAGAGTTTATGCTATCTGCACGCTGGTTGTGGTGGGCCGGTCTGGGCCAAATTCACACGGAAACTACTGGGCCGAATCTTTTCCCCAGTCCAGCCCAGTCCCAGACTGCCACCGTGTGGCCATAAAGGGGAGGGCTGCGCCAGCCGGAGTTGGTCATATTCAGTCACTTTCATTTCCGTTTTCCTGGCTCACAGACCGCCATTGTATAAGAAACGGCTTATGTTAGCAGTAGCTCACGGTGTTTAAAAGAGCGAGGGGAAATCCTATTTTAAATGAAACTCTATATGGGATGCGCGCGCACGTTTCCTGGTGCTGGGGGGTATGCAAGGCAATGAAGGCATTGCCATATAGCAACCGGGCCAGTTGATTTTCTGCTAAACCGTTTCATATCAATAAAGTACATTGATTGACGTATAGAATTCCGACAATGAGGCAGACAATGGTTGGATTTTAATTGACGGAAGACTGTCGAAGGCAGCTAAATTGATGTATTAGATTTGTCGAGGACAATGCAGAGAACAGTGGAATACAATACAATAACACGAGACATGTGTTGTGTGTCGTTTTGGCACTGTGGGCAGGTGCCAAATCGGGCTGGAAAGCAAAATGTGCATCTCCATGAAGCTTGTCAACATACTGCAGCACAATGTACTCTAAAAAGATGGCTGTGACGAAACCAGTGTTATGTTTCCACTGTCAGTGGACCAACACCATGCAGATAACATGGCCTAAAATCATCACTGTGTTTCATCAAGTCCAGAGTCTCAACACAAACATCTATTATGATATTTTACAGCACTGTGTGCTTCCGTACATCTGTATTCATGGGGACCTGTGTGAGGTGTGTGTGTGCATGTGTGCGCGCGCTCGCTCGTGCGTGCGCGCGTGCGTGTGTGTGTGTGTCAGTTTCTGCATATCTGCACGCTGACACACACCTTCAACTGCAACACCAGAACAGGTAAGAGAAAGCGCTGCACTGCACACACTCAAAGTGAGTTTGAAAACAAGACACGGCAGCAAGATTTGTGAACATATCTTTTGACCTCTCATTTTGTGTGTCCGTGGCAAACAGAATGTTGACAAAAGTGTCAGCTGATTTCACCCTGTGATTTATGTCTCTCCGATGTCTATTATGTCTATAGTTTGCTTTGGAACTCCCTGCCCTTGTCTGTTAGGCTAGCAGAGTTAAAACACTTCTAAAAACACATTTGTATGTCAAGGTGTTTTTCCTTATTGTTTCTGATGTCTTGATGTTTTGTTGTTTTGATGTCCTTTATGATTGCTTTTTATAACCTGTCTGTAAAGCATGTTGTAACTATATGTTTGCTATATTAAAACCCATTCTGGGCGGCAACCCCTTTTGGTGTTCTGTACAGTATGTACAGTATTCAAAAATTACGAAAATCTTATGCTGCTATAGAAATATTTTCAAGTTTTTCAGGATTTTAAAGGCTTTTTTTAGAGTCGGCCTGAGTCCAAAAGTAATAATTAATTCATTCATTATTGAATTGGCCATACCAGCACACTGTCACACACACGCGTGCATGCATGCACGCACGCACACACACACACGTTCTGCTATGTTCAGAATGTTGTCAGGTGAGTGAACCTCCCAGGCTCCTCCCACATTATTGCATCACAATTTGCGTCTTCACTTTTCTGTCCTCACTTTCAAGAAACGGTGCAGCAATTGAGCTTCAGGTTCATCAGGTTCAGGTTCATGTTTGTCATTTGTTTTGTCCCCGTGGGGCGATTTGGTTTACAACAGCAAGGCATAACACAGGCAGGTAACATGAAACACACAAACACAGTAAAAAGGCACATAGTAGCCTACACATATAAAAACAATAAAACAGGATGGCACTTATCAGTGTTTTGTATTGGTGGCTGACTGATGTTGGCATTTGATTATTCAAACCTATATTATGGTTTCGGGATGTGACTGATATATATACATTGTGTGTGTGCGTGCGTTTGTGCGCGTGCTATCTTTGAGCGGTGTGACTCCAAGGAACAGCAATGTCCGTCCCTGTGTGCTATGTCCCTATGTATGTTTAGCCTGGTACCAACAGGTGCCAAACTGTTGCCTGCTAATTACTATGTGAAGCGTATGTGCATGTGAGAGACGGAGAGGGAGGGAGGGATGGAGAGAGAATACTATACTCTCTTTCATGTGAGAGAGAGAGTGTTATTGTCTGCTAATTCCCCCACGCGCTATAACTCTGTAATTTCTTGACCGATTCGGATGTGGGGGGCGCCTTGCCGGGAACCGGGCCTTCACCCTGGGCACATTCCTATATGGGTCTGGAAGTTCCCAGGGACCCCCCACACAGAGTTGCACTACTCAGTTCACACGGGTGTGATTTTTTTTTTGTGTTTTGCATTGTATAAATTAATGTTTTCTTTATTTCTTTTCTCCTATGTTTTTTTTCTCCTTTCCGGGTTTGTGTGAACACAAACATTGGCTTGTGATTGGCTGATTACCCCGTAGCGATGATTAGCTGAGCAAAGTACATGAAGCTAAAAGTGAGGGCAGAAAAGTGAAGACGGAAAAGTGAGGATGCAAATTGTGATTGGTCGGGGGTGAATGGCCAGAATGATGTATGATGATGAAGAAGAGCGCACCTCAAAAGTTCACACGGGCATGTGATTTTTCTTCTTTTCAACTTTACTCTGTACAGGATTTAGGGGCCTCGAGATTTCATGGTGAAACAACATCAGTGTTCTACCCTCTGAAAATACCATAGGGATGTGACCATCAGGTCAGGCTCATACTGTGCCACTCAGACTAGTGACACGCCCTGAAAGGAGAGACAGACCTTTTAATCTGATGCGATGGATGGTTGATGGTTCAGTTCTGTATACCCGCGTGCTGTTTGTAAAATGAGAGAGCAAGGAGGAGAGCCCTGCTGCAGTGTCCCGGGGGCGAGGCGGATGAGGAGCAACAACCGGCCGGACTGTGTGACATCCGATGGGGGACGCCGACGCCAATGAGCGACGACCCAGAGCTCCTCCCCCTAGTGGGGGAGGAGGGGCTTGGAGAACGGAAGGAGCTTCGTGGTCAGACGGTATCTCTCAGCGGGGATGCAGCGGAACCAGCAGCGGACAAGACTACCAAAGACCAGAGGAGGGCCATTCTGTGTGGTGCCAGTGACCAGGAGACCAAGCCACGGGGAACTCCTAGTCGACCAGCTACGCCTTCGTCCCCCAAAACCTCATGTTCCCCTGACGAGAGGCCCCCGCCTGTTTCTCCAGCCCAGATCCAGGGCACCAGAGCACCCGGCTTGAAGCGTAGCGAGCCCTCCCAGAGAGGAATCGGTGGAGTCAAGCAGCGTAGTAAGGTGAGCAGTAGCATTCTGAAACCTGTAGCTCCCCAACAGAAAGAAACGGAGACTCGGAGGTCCTCTCCAAAAGATGTCCATCCAAAGATCACCCCCAGCTATGTCCGGACCAAGGGCCAGGTCACAGAAGCCCCACTTGAGGCCTCTAAGCTGCCCTCTTGCCCCAGTCCCCCAGCTCATAAAGAACCAAACGTCGGCTCCACTCAGCTCAAAGCCCCGCATGTACTCTCCTCCGACCTGCAAGAGATGCAGAAGACAGGCGATTACCCGGCAGGCATATCTGTGGCTGGCACGAAGGCTGCACACAGCACTGTCCCTCGGAAAAGTAGTGAAAAATCGGAGAGCTTCCATGGAGAACTGTCAGAGAAATATCTACAGGAGGTAAGAAAAGTATTGATGATTTTGTGTATCGTCATATCGTCATGTAATTTAACCGTGTTACCATTTTGTTTCAGTTTCCCTCGTTAGACAGCCAACGGCTTTTCACAGTGTCGTATAGTTCATATAGTTTCATTCGCTGAACATGTATTATGTTCATTATGTTGCAGTGATCATTTTGTGACGTTACTGTTCTTCAACAGCACCCTTCTCAAGATGCATGCGGTCACCTTCACTCCTCCAGGGCCCTCAGGCCTACGCTGGGTCTGGGGGCTGTCAGCAGACAGACCTCAACCAAGTCCCTCGACCAGTCGGACCTGCAGGCAGCTGCAGTGTCCACCCACGGTTACCACCAGGACCGGCCAGGTGAGATGCCTGCCCGCTGTCTGAAATTTGGCACATTTCTATTTCCCAGTCCAAACACAATTCACAATTGTTTGAGCGTGCTTTGTTTAATTTGTTATGCAGTGATCATTAGAAGAGGACAAATAAAGTTATCTGGGAATAATTAATTTGATTCTTTAGCCTTGTCCTATACGTCATTGTCTGCAGGGGTGAAAGTGTGCCGGGACGGTCCGGAGCTCCGACCCGGTATTTAACTGTCCTATAGCGTCATTATCTGTTTTGCAAAAAAGAAGAAAGAATAATGCATGTCCTTTTCTACTACACAGTCAAATCCGGGGAGTTAAATGATCTCAAATGGATTTTATGGCGTGTACTGAAGACACGAGAATGACGAGAGCTTATTCTTCCATACTGTACTCTCATGTCATTACCAACGAGTGGTCAATCTATTATGGGAAATTGTCTGTGTGCGCGCAGCGCTTTCTCATTTCCCTGCTTGCTATATCAAGCAGAGTAGAGTAGATCATACTGTATGTTACTTATTGGATGATTATGATTACCCAAATGATTTTCAGTCACAGCTTAGTCACAGT
Organism: Protomyctophum parallelum; assembly: GCF_964188405.1. Taxonomy (NCBI): domain Eukaryota; kingdom Metazoa; phylum Chordata; class Actinopteri; order Myctophiformes; family Myctophidae; genus Protomyctophum; species Protomyctophum parallelum. Next base: position 2,239,393 of record NC_139705.1, read on the forward strand.
GATTAGGCCTCCACAGTGTTCACCTTATAGTTAACTCAGGCACTGGCAGGCGTTTAGTCGGTATCCAAACTGGTTTAGTCAGTATCCAAACAGGGGAGGTGAATGTGTCAAATTATACCACAGGTCATTATACCACAGGTCGTTTTCGGTCGTTTCGGACGCAACAGACTTGAACTCATGCTTCCTTCATGCCTGAGTGTCCAAGTTGCTCCTTTACACCTGACAGGGGGGAGTTTCCCTGGTTGGACGTAGCGCGTGGAAGGAACACGTTATTCCAACCAGTTCCTTTCCCCTCCATCAGGCGTCCCGGCTGGCCAGGGGGAGGCAGTTTAGAGACCAGGATTACTGCATGTTTTTTGTGAGGGTACCTACCCAAGGGGACACGGGGAGAACATGCAAACTCCACACAGAAAGGCCCTTTCGCCAACCCCGCCTTCGGGTATGGGCACTGATGACGCGGAGGAGGAAACACGCCGCCAGCACCCACAGTGTCCCGAGCGGGAATCGAACCCAGGACCTTCTAGCTGTGAGGCGACAGCACTACCAACTGTGCCACCGTGCCCCCCAGTAGTTAGCCCCCCCTAGCTAGTTTCTTGGGACATTTGTGGTCGTAGTGACTACATCTGTCATTATTTTTATTTTCTTTCAGCGATTTTCTTAGTTTTAAGGGTAACTGTATAATTGCAATATTACACGAGAGGGTGTGGGTTAACGTGATTATTGCCACGACAGTGATGCGGTCAGGAACGAGACGAAGTCGAGTTCCGCAAACATCACTGAAGTCGAGGTGCTTAAGTGGAAGTCAGATGGCTGAACTTTAAAGATCAGTAGCATTATGTCAGGAGTTTCATAGTGGGTTTATCTCATGCCTCTTCTCATATTATCTTTTAAGCAGATCACAGACGGTCAGGATCACAGACCACCCCCAAGGCCCCCATGGTGATCAAACCAGGGTCACCGACCACCCACAAGGCCCCCGTGATCAAACCAGGGTCACCGACCACCCACAAGGCCCCCATGGTGATCAAACCAGGGTCACCGACCACCCACAAGGCCCCCTTGGTGATCAAACCAGGGTCACCGACCACCCACAAGGCCCCCTTGGTGATCAAACCATTGTCACCGACCACCCACAAGGCCCCCATGGTGATCAAACCAGGGTCACAGACCACCCACAAGGCCCCCTTGGTGATCAAACCAGGGTCACAGACCACCCACAAGGCCCCCATGGTGATCAAACCAGGGTCACAGACCACCCACAAGGCCCCCGTGATCAAACCAGGGTCACCGACCACCCACAAGGCCCCCTTGGTGATCAAACCATTGTCACCGACCACCCACAAGGCCCCCATGGTGATCAAACCAGGGTCACAGACCACCCACAAGGCCCCCATGGTGATCAAACCAGGGTCACAGACCACCCACAAGGCCCCCGTGGTGATCAAACCATTGTCACCGACCACCCACAAGGCCCCCGTGATCAAACCAGGGTCACCGACCACCCACAAGGCCCCCGTGGTGATCAAACCAGGGTCACAGACCACCCACAAGGCCCCTGTGATCAAACCGGGCCAGTCTGGATTTCGATCCACAGGCTTCTCTGCCCTGCCACCTGCCCGCCTGGCTGCCTTGGGTGCCACCGTCTCTTCTGGGTCCAACGGCAGCACCCATAGTGATCCCTGCCGGCCCTGTCAGTGTGAGTATACAGCACCAATAGTGATCCCTGCCGACCCTGTCAGTGTGAGTATATATAGCACCAATAGTGATCCCTGCCAACCCTGTCAGTGTGAGTATACAGCACCAATAGTGATCCCTGCCGACCCTGTCAGTGTGAGTATACAGCACCAATAGTGATCCCTGCCAACCCTGTCAGTGTGAGTATACAGCGCCAATAGTGATCCCTGCCGACCCTGTCAGTGTGAGTATATATAGCACCAATAGTGATCCCTGCCAACCCTGTCAGTGTGAGTATACAGCACCAATAGTGATCCCTGCCGACCCTGTCAGTGTGAGTATACAGCACCAATAGTGATCCCTGCCAACCCTGTCAGTGTGAGTATACAGCACCAATAGTGATCCCTGCCGACCCTGTCAGTGTGAGTATACAGCACCAATAGTGATCCCTGCCGACCCTGTCAGTGTGAGTATACAGCACCAATAGTGATCCCTGCCGACCCTGTCAGTGTGAGTATACAGCACCAATAGTGATCCCTGCCGACCCTGTCAGTGTGAGTATACAGCGCCAATAGTGATCCCTGCCGACCCTGTCAGTGTGAGTATACAGCACCAATAGTGATCCCTGCCGACCCTGTCAATGTGAGTATACAGCACCAATAGTGATCCCTGCCGACCCTGTCAGTGTGAGTATACAGCACCAATAGTGATCCCTGCCGACCCTGTCAGTGTGAGTATACAGCACCAATAGTGATCCCTGCCGACCCTGTTAGTGTGAGTATACAGCGCCAATAGTGATCCCTGCCGACCCTGTCAGTGTGAGTATACAGCACCAATAGTGATCCCTGCCGACCCTGTCAGTGTGAGTATACAGCGCCAATAGTGATCCCTGCCTACCCTCTCGGTGCTTTACAGGAACACAAATGTTGTATCAAACCATGTGACTAACATTTGAAATGCATTGGGGCGGCCATGACACTTACATCTTGCTTACATCTACCATGCATCATTGTTGTATGCTAGATGTATAGGTGTAATTGAGGCCTTAGCCGTGCGTATATGTATTAGATTTTTTTCAAGGGGCGGTTACAAAAAGGACTCTATTGGTTAGATTAGGTCAATTGAGATTTTTTTTGAGGGGGGCCAAAAAAAATCATATTGCGTTGTCATATCAAGCAGGCAATGCCAGTCGTAGGACTCAGGTGGTCCTATGCACGATTATAATGCTAGCGCTGCCCCGCCAGGGGGGCCTTGCCCCCCTGGGCTCCATTTTTAGTTATTTTTTTTGCGATGAAAATGCTTCAATCTGGTGCACTTTGAGATAAAAATGAAGAGGCTAGATCTATAAAGAACTATTAGATTATTATCATCTTTACTGTGCTATTATTGCCATTTGCCAACATCAGCAGTAGGCTACAAAACAAAACATTGGACAGGGCAGGGGTGGGCAACTTTGATGATGGAGATGGCCACTATATTTCAAACTCACTCCAGAGGGCCACAATGCATATAGTAAAAAATAGCTGATCTACAAGCTCAAATTTTGAGCTTGTAGATTTGCTTTTTTGCAATTTTTAAATTTGGAATCCTGAATTATTTTCACCTATTTTTGAATTGAAATCCGGAAAAGTAATCTTTTTTATTTAATTTCAAATACATTTATATGTTATGATAACTTTATGATTATGAACTGAAATGCAAATATTGGACATAAAAAAGACAGTAGTCTAAAAATAGTACTACTCATTAAGCTATACTAATAGCCTATAGACTGAAGTAATTAAAGCGGGTCATGTTTGCATGTTTGGAATTGTAACAGCTGAAATCAATAACATATCAGTATTCTGATATTAACATGCAGACCGCATTAAGTGAACTGCGCCTGTGCTCAGAGAATACATTCTTCAGCGTGTCCACAATAGTCCACAGCCCACTTTGCCACTCTCTCTGATCCACTGCATCAATAGCACCCCTCCCCCCCAATGGCAGACAAACATGTCAGACACATACATTCAGTTGATCCGAATTAACGTGTGTGTTAAATCCCTGTGCCTCAGGAATGTCGTACTTCCTGTTCTTTCCAGATGGGAGATGGCCATGTTAGATGTTCCTTGCATGCCTGTACAATACTTTTTCGTTTGTTTATAGCAGCATGTTTCGAGTTGTTATAACTAGTGCTGCTAGGGAATATCACTGCCAAATATCACTGGAAAACCAATCCAGCACAAAAGGTAGTTTTATATTTTATTATTAACATTATTACAAAAAAAACAAAAAAACTTCTTTGCCTTTTTTACTATTTGTAAAACCATTTTTGAATAGTTCAACTAGCCAATCTACATTGACACGTTGTGAGCTTGTAGACTGGCCATTTTAACTATTCAAAAATGTTTTGCAAAATAGTAAAAAAAAAAAAAAGGCAAAGAAGTTTAGGGATAAGGGGTTTAGCGGTGACGGAAATGGAGCCCAATCTGCCTGGGGCTAATATGCATTGATGGCAGATGAAGGCTAGATACGCAAGGCTGGGTCAGATTACCCATTTACAAATCATTGCTTTCTCCTTTTGTCAGAGACAAGACTATAATACACTGTGAAATGTTCCTGTGCGTATGCAATACTTAACATACAGCACGTACACTCGTACAGTATGTGCTGTATGTTAATTTGACAGGAAAATGTACTTGAAAATGTAAATGTAACACATGAATATAAAAACGAAAATAACAGATCTAGCTATGTATACATCTACCATCACTCTCTCTCTGTTGTGTGCACTATACTATGTAAGTCTGTCAATTAAGATGATGACTGACTATACCTTCTTTCCATGGTCTCCCCTCCTGTAGTTCGTGGGTCATCTGCGACGGGCGGCGGTGCTGCTGCGACGGGCCGCGGTGCTGCTGCGACGGGCCGCGGCGCTGCTGCGACGGGCCGCGGTGCTGCTCGGACTGAAAGAACACAGGAGACTGTGTCCCAGGTGAAGAAGGCCTCTATATAGACTCGAGTTCTTTGCCATCACAATTTACGCATTTATCAGACGCTATTAATCCAGAGTGATTTACAGTAAAGGCCTATTCATAGTCTGGATTTTCGGTGGCGAGCTGACCACCGCGACCACCGCGAAATAACGTTGAGCGGTGGTGAGTAAAAACAGAGAGAAGGGCTGGATCGGTGGCGGTGGATTGCTCTTCACCGCGGCTCGTGACGTCGTGTTGTAGTTCGGTGGTCACCTAACCACCGCAAATCCAGACTATGTATGAGCCTTGAGCAAGAACAACACATGGTGATACATCAAATACATAGAAATGGTCATCTAGAATCATGAGTAAGCTATCCGTCAGCTAACATTAGAACATTTATGTACAATGAAACTATGAGTGCTATGTCTCCATAAAATGCTATCAAAGTAAAATAAATTAAGTTTAGCCTTTGCATAAATGACTGTAAGGCTGTCGAGGCTAGGGCAAGTGCTACGGGCTAAGATGGAGTCTGAAGAGGTGAGTTTTCAGACTGTGAGGTTTAATGTTGGGTTTTTTTCTTTTGGGATTGGGTGTCAGAATCAGGACTGTAGGACTGTTAGCATGTCGGACAAAACAAAACCCCCCCTCTGTGAGGTCACTGCAATCTCTGCCTGATGACAGTATGTTAGGACGGAGCAAGACCTTTGAGAGGGCCAATTGCTGCCTATTCACAGTAAAATCCTCGCTGCTAATTGAACCCTGAGAATGTGAAAATAGACCAATTTTAACACACAGAGGTAAATGAATTTGTCATGAATTCAGAGACACAAGTTGTTAATCAGATATTGCATTATTGTACCTGAAGTTGTTTTATTTCACCGAAACAAAATTTTGGCGTTTTTTGCCTTTATTGATAGGGTACAGTAGGTAATTAAGACAGGAAAAGGGGAGAGAGATGGGGAGTGACGCGCGGCAAAGGCCGTCGGGCTGGCTTGACAGCCTAGGTGCCCAGACGGTTGAGCTAAGCGTCCGGGCCTCACCAAAACATTTTGCTGATTTGGATGTATAAATAAATTGTATAATGAAATATACATAGTAACTAGAAAACACACACACACACACACACACACACACACACACACACACACACACACACACACACACACACACAGCTTTTGGGGTGGAGAGAAAAACACCTGCTTGCCTCAATCTGTGTTTTTACAGCTTGGTTGTAAATGATTGATTGATTCAGTCACGATAGAACATGTAGTTGCTCAACCTTTCACACATACACCTAGATAAAACATTGAATTCTGTACGGTTCCCATAGTATGCGTAGTGATTGTCCATTCAACTGACTAGAAATATAATAGTTGTATATTTTATTGTGAACGCCGCTTTAGAGAACAAAGCTGAGATGTCAACACCCTCTTTCCGTTTGTACCAGGAACCAACCATGGACTTACTTGAGGAGCACCTCTTGAAAACTCTGAAGGAGCTGAAAGCCAAGGAGTTCGAGGACTTCAAGGTTCACTTGCGACACCCCGATATCTTTGAAGGCCTCGTTCCAATCCCGCCGCTCGCAACCCCACGGGTTCCAATACCACAGCTCCTCCTCGAGAAGAACAACAAGACGGCCATCGCTCAGCTAATCGTGTTGAGTTACCCCAGTCACGCTCCTCAGATCATGGCGAATGTTCTGAAGAAGATCCACAGGGATGATCTTCTGGACCGGTTTCCACCCATGCCAAAAGGTAGGCGAAGCCTCATCCCTGCAGGCCAAAGGGGGAATTCCATCAGGCTAGTGGTTAACCCATTTAGACCTGAGAACGATTCTACAAAATGTCTTCTAAATCATGACAGTTTTCTGAAAAAAACCCTAACCCTAACCCCATGTCAGTGGTTCTCAACCTTTTTCATGTCAAGGACCCCCAGAATGATCTGTATTTTTCCTCCGACCCCCATCTGAAAATATGTTGTTCCAGCGACCCCCAAGAAGCAAAGATTTGAGTTAAAAAAAACGTTCGCTCTGAAAGAATATATATTCAGAGATTTGCGCCACATTTTCACGATTTTTCAAAAATAGTAGAACTACAAGCTCATAGCGCGGCACTCGAGCTCACAGATCTGCTATTTTTCAATAGCTAAAGTATAACATAATGCTTAAAACACCAAAAATGGGTTAAGATGTTGTCTTTCTACGTGGGAGACGGTTCAAAGGGGAGATTGCGCTCACCCGTAGTGCGTAATATCCCCCCTCCCCCAACCGGAGATATAGGTGCACACATACAAACACTTGCTATGTGTGTTCAGCATCAGCAACAACTCCATTTTCATTCCCCTCGTCTTCAGAGAAACATTTTGTCGACCGACACCGCAAGGACCTGATCCAGAGAGTGACCATGATCGATCCCATCCTGGATCTGCTCCTTCAGAAGGCCGTCGTCACCAAAGAGGGCTACGACACTGTGAGGTCCAAGGCCACCACTCAGCAGAGGATGAGGGAACTCTACGCACTCCTGAACTCCAGAAAGGCCAAAGACCTTTTCTACAAAGGTCTAGAAGAACACGAGAAGCTTCTTCTCGGTGATCTGTACGTATAATGCTCATTTACAACAATAATATTTTGTTTTTGTTTTTAAAGTGAAAGGTGCACATTCAAACGAACGTGTGTAACAAACGTCTCCTTTTGCCATTAGTACGAGAATGCATCTACAGTATGTCATTTTCTTTCTATCAAAGAGATCCACACTCTAATTCCAGTCTTGAATACAAATCATAAATGCTTACCCAGAACATTCATAATGTCATTACTCATTTTATGTTCACTGTGGTGCTAACTTTGTAAGGGGTGATCTTTGTTATTTTTTAATGTGTATTACTATTTTTCTATTTGGTTAAAGGACAACACGATTTCCAACCTACCTTTATTTAGGCTAATTGCCCCTCACCGATGCTGAAGGTAAAAACCGTAAAATGGTTAAATTGTTTCCTATTGGGTCTGTGTCTCATTAGGACAGCTGTGGACACTTCAGAAACCTGCCTATCAGTGACATCATCTGTCTCAGGTGAGTATGTTGTTAAGTTATGTTACAATCCTTATGTCTAGGGAATGAAGGATTGTGACATAAAGTTGGAAAGTGAATTGTTGTTCTATTAGTAGACCCTCGATAAGGTTCTTAAAGTTCACATGCAGTTCACAATTAAAAGGCAGTACTCATTTGGCCCCTTCGGAAAAGTAATTGCCCACCCCTGCTTTAAACTAAAGCAACCATGATTTATGAATTTCCAACCTTAAGTAACATTTATAAAAGGAGATTGTTCAAGACATGGATTTACCATACACAGGAAAAATAAGCCCTGGTGCAAAGCAATAACCAAATAAACAGAACTGAACCTAGACTTACTTTTAAACCTCTAACTAAACTAACCCACACCAAATCAAAATTACAAATATAAATCTAACATAATCTAACTACTCTAGTCCATATCAAAAAGTATGGCTTGCGCGATGCGATCAGAAATCACTATTTACATCTGAACGTCGGGCGGAGTGGATCCATATGGGAGGTGCGCGCACTGATCCCCATGATGGGGGAAACGTAGGCGCTGTCTAGCAGCCTGGGCAGCACGAAAGGTTAGACTCTCTGTCTCTCTCTCTCTCTCTCTCTCTCTCTCTCTCTGAGCAAGGCTGTTAAACAGTGAATTGCTTTGTTTACTACACTACAGGTCCGTTGGTGAAAGGGCGTCCCATTACTTACTATGAAGACCAGCTTCAAGTCAACATGGACAGTACTTTTGTCAAATTGGGCACAGAGCATGAGGTTAAGTTTGAAAAGGTCTTCATCCCACTCCACAATCTAGACATCAAAGACACAGACATCCACAGCCACCATGAGGTCAGACAGATGGAGATGAAGAAGGCAGGAGAGGGAACACAAATCCAACTCTGCGAAATGAACAAGGACTCTTCTGGAAGAAACATAAGAACAGTGCTGACAACGGGCTGTGCAGGAATTGGCAAAACGTTCCTCGTACAGAAATTTTTGTCTGACTGGGCCAAGAAATGTTTCCCCCAAGATCCACACCTTGTGTTCCCGCTCAAGTTCCGCCAGTTAAATCTGCTTAAGGGTCAGAACTTTAGTTTGGCAAAGCTAATGCACAAATGCATTAAGGAAACCAGATGTATTGAGGAAGACGTTCTTAATGACATCTTCACGGTATTGCAGAAGTCAGGAGACTACAACAAGAGCCCCTTCAAAGTCATGATCGTTATGGATGGATTTGATGAAAATCATTTCCAGTTCGATTTCAAAACAGACTTTGAAATGAATGTGGTGGATTCGTACCCAGTGGAACATCTGATTGTGAACCTCATCAAGGGAGAGCTGCTCCCCTCTGCTCACATCTGGATAACCTCACGGCCTGCAGCAGTCAAACAGATTCCTAAGAAGTTTGTTCACAGGCTGACAGAAGTACGAGGGTTCATCAAAGATGACCAGAAGAAGGAATTCTTCACGAAGAGCATCAATGATGAGAACCAGGCCAGCTCAATCTACTCGCACATCAAGAATTCAAAGATCCTCCACACCATGTGTGAAATCCCTGTCTTCTGTTGGATCCTTGCTACCGTCGTGCAGAACATGGGGACGACAGACAGGCTGCCCAAAACCCTGGTTGAGATGTACTGTCACTTCCTGTTGGGTGAGACACTGCGGGAAAAGATGAAGGATCCTGAAGTGGATGCGGCAGACAAAGAGAAGTTCATAAAGGATGCAGGAGAAGTTCTTCTGAAGCTGGGCAGACTGGCTTTTTACCAACTGGACAAAGGCAACATAATTTTCTACGAGAAAGACCTGGAAGCGTGTGGTCTTGATGTGAACAACATCTCACTGTACTCAGGCTTGTGCACAACCTTCTTTAAAAAAGACGGTGTGTTTTTCCACAAAACGGTCTACTGTTTTGTTCATCTGAGCATCCAGGAGTTTCTGGCTGCAGTCTACCTGTTCCACTGCTTCACACAGAGGAACATGGAGGTCCTGAAGACATTCCTTGGAACCAGCCGTGTCAGTTCCCTGTCTGACTTCCTGAAGGCTGCTATGACAAAAACCATGACGAGTGAAAGTGGACACCTGGACCTCTTTGTCCGCTTCCTTCATGGCCTCTCACTGCAGTCCAACCAGAGTCTGTTAGGAGGCCTGCTGGGTCACACAGACAACAGTCCAGAGGAGATCCAGAGAGCCATCAGCAACCTGAAGAAGATGGATGATCGTGACTTCTCTCCTGACAGATGCATCAACATCTTCCACTGTCTGATGGAGATGAACGACCCGTCAGTAAGTGAGGGGATCCAACAGTACCTGGAGTCAGAGAGCAGATCAGGGAAGGAACTCTCTGAAACCCAGTGTTCAGCTCTGGCCTCCATGCTGCAGATGTCAGAGGAGGTTCTGGAGGAGTTGGACCTGGACAAATACAACACAGGCGTGTTGGGGCGACCGAGACTGATCCCAGCTGTGAGGAACTGCACAACAGCCAGGTTAATAGTCATGTGAATAACAACATGAGCACCATTCAGTCATGTACTATTACTACAAATAATAAACACAATAAATAATAAACACAGACATGCATGCGCACATGCACGCACACATGCGTACTGCACGCACGCATGCATGCACGCACACACGCACACACACACACACACACACACAAATAAATGTGTATTACTGTATGTAACAGACCCCTATCTGAATAAATTGTGTGCAAGGGACGACCACACACGATCTTTTTATTTTAATTTATTTAAGGAAATAGCTGATCTGCAACCTCGCAACATGTCGCATTGTTACACATTGTGAGCTTGTAGATCAATTTCTTCTGTTTTCTTCTGAGGGGAGAGTAATATTAAGCACAGTATATATACACCTGTGTGCGTGCGTGCGTGTACGTCCTTGGTCTGACCTAAATCTCTGATTTTAATCTGTCATTATACAGACTTGTTGGCTGTAACCTCCAGAAGGAAGACATTGAAGTTGTGGCTTCAGCTCTCAGTTCTAATCCATCCCATCTACGACACCTGGACATCAGTTACAACCACCTAGGCCATTATCTGCACCTGCTCTGTGATGCAATGAAGAGTCCAAATTGTAGACTGGAGACTCTACGGTCAGATATATAATTTTCATAATTTATTTACGTGATTATACTGTTAATATTGTGGTGATGCTTTATTGGTAGATTGTGAATAAGATTGATATCATATCTTTTGACTAGAATAATGATAAGGTACAGTGACTATAGTACGTGTTACAATTGAGTTAAATGAACACGAACCCCTTCGCTTCTTTCTTTCTTTGGTTGAACCGAAGTGGTTCAGGACCTCCTAGGGGTCCTGGAGCCCCTGTTGAAGACCCCTGCTCTACAGCATTGGTTCTCAAACATGTTCATGTCAAGGACCCCCAAATTGACATGTATGTTTCAGCAGACCCCCATCTGAAAATATTTTCTGCTAGGGACCCCCGTAAGAGAATATCTTCTGTGTGAAGTGAGGGGCGCTAATATATTAAAGTCTAACTCGTGTTGATTAGGTGATGTAATGGTGATGTAAAACAAACGGTGCCAACAGAAACATTAAATGCCATTAACAATAAAGCGACAATATGACGTAACGAGGGACAATATGACGGAAATCTTCCCTTCATTGTCAATGGCATTTTTAAAACAAACATTGAACTAAAAACAAACATTAAACCTGTATATAAGGAGCCTTAGGAGGGCCTCAAAAAATAGCCAATAGCCAAATCATACCTGTGTGAAGTGACTATGTGAAGTGAAGTGACTAGACATAGGAGGGGCTCAATCAAATTAATTGTATTGTCTTTTGCTCCAGCAGATTATCAGCTTCACTTGTCTTCTGTCCAAAATAATGTCTTTTATAGCAGGCAATCAAACACATATTTCTTTTTATTTTTTTAATTTAGACTGATGAACTGCTGGTTGTCGGAGAAAAGCTGTGAAGTTCTGGCCTCAGCTCTCAGCTGTAATACTTCTCATCTGAGAGAATTAGACTTGACCTTCAACGTCTTGCCGGTGTCTGGACTGAAGAACTTCTCTGGATTGGAAACGCTCAAGTGAGTAGACTTGGTCTGTCCTGTCTTTCTGTCTTTCTGTCTGTCTGTCTGTCTGTCAGAGGGTATGCTCGAGACATCATCCATTTGAGTGTCCTCAGTGCTGGTCAGTACCATCGGAAGAAATTGCATTACTCGATACATGTAAAAACAAGTATTTGTAATTGTATTTGTAACTCCTCTCATCCAAGCCAGGTGGCAGTGAGTTTGTCATGGTGCCTGGTGAAGATAATGCTAGCAGAAACGGTGTAGTGTCAGAGACGTTGTGTTAGACAGTACAGACATTGATGCATTGTTGTTCTGAATTCCTACAGTGTGAAACATGGAGGAGAACTCTGGACTAATCCTCAACTCCTTACACAATGTGAGTACCTGTCTGTTTGTCTGTCTGTCTGTCTGTCTGCTCCTCTTTGTTATGTGCTGCTATGTGGCATATTGCTAACTTGCTACTGCCACGTGCAGTGGTGGAAAGTAACTAATTTACTCAAGTATTACTCAAGTATTGTATTTCCTGTATGTAAATGCAATAATGAGGTACCTTTACTTTACTTGAGTATTTCCATTTTTCAATACTTTGTACTTCTACTCCACTACCACACTTTAGCGTTTAATCACATTAACCAATATTTTATACAATAGGCTATTGGAAAATAGCAGATCTACAATCTCGTAGCTGCTATGAGCTTTAATGTAGATCATAGCGCACACTCTCTCTCTCTATTATTTTTGAGGGGCGCTAGCCCCTCAAACATTAAATGCCATTGACAATGGGGTGTGAATTAATGTTTTTTGAGTGGTGCAACCACTCCAAGGAACAGCAATGTCCGTGTTCAACTATGTGTGTGCCTGTGTATGTGTTGGTTCATGAGCACCAGTATGACTATGACTACCGTACCAGTAGGGGCGCTGTTCTGCCAGAAACAGAGAGAGAGAGATAGTATTAGTGCTGCACTGTTGCCTGCTAATGAGAGAGAGAGAGAGAGGAGAGGAGGGGAGGGGGGGGGGTTGCACCACTCAGTTCACACGGGTGTGATTTCTTTAATACTGTGTTGTTTTCTCATCAGATTCCCGTCGTCTCACTCTGGACCCAAACACAGCAAGCAGAACACTCTGTCTGTCTGACGACAACAGGATGGCAACAAAGGGGGCAGAGCCTCAGTCATACCCTGACCATCCCGACAGATTTGATGACGAGTATGACCAGGTTCTGTGTACAGAAGGTCTGTCCGGAAGCTGTTACCTGTGGGAGGTAGAGAGGAGTGAAGCAGATGTCAGGATAGGAGCGACTTACAGACGAATCAGCAGGAGAGGAGAGGGCAGTGGGCTTGGAGAGAATGATCTTTCCTGGAGTCTGTACTGTGGGCCCCTTTACGCTGTCATTCACAATAGTAGCACCACTTACCTCCCTGACGATCTCCCTGACTCCAACAGAGTAGCAGTGTATCTGGACTGCCCTGCAGGGACTCTGTCCTTCTATGACGTGTCCTCCGACTCACTGACACACATTTACACCTTCCAGAGCACATTCACTGAACCTCTGTACCCTGGGTTTGGGCTTGATGGTGACTCTCCCTCAGTGTCTTTGGGAGGACAGATAACATCTCAGAGCCTCTCTGCTTCTGGTGACTAATATTGTCCTAATGCATGAGGAGGCCGTGTTCTTTTACTGTATGTATTTCATTTTATGTAATAAAAAAAAAAATATGATAAAAAACAAATGGGAGCAGTTGTACGCACTGCATTTAATGTTCTTGTTACAATATTGATCTATAAAAGTACATTGTAAATTTCTGAAACGATAACATAAAATAAACGTTTTATTGATGATATAAGTGTCCTTGTATTTATTTCTATGTAGTTTGGGTGAGTTTATCAAGGTGCACTGAAGCGATGGTCCTCAAAGTGGCAGTCCGGGGACCCCCAGTGGTCCTTTGGGGGGTCCCCAGCAAGATGTGTTAAAACCATTTCAACAAATGTATCCATTTATTTAAACTTTGGCTATTCAAGCATAGCAGAGTACAATCTTACAGCGCGGTACGAGAGCTTGTAGATCAGTTTAAAAAAAATAATAATAATACAAAACTCTTCTGGGGGTCCCTGGAACAAAAATTTCCAGACGGGTGTCCTCAGTCAAATACGTAATTTTGCTCCGTTGCTCTCCCCAGGTTGGCAGAGGGAGAGTAGTGCCCAGAATTACACAACAATTGACACTGGGTTAAAATAATTAGTTGCAAAATCGTGGGATAAAAAAAAAGTATCAATTTGGGGGTAAATGGCATGACACAGTTTGAGCAGCACTTCATTGAGGTTCAGACAATCAGAGTGGAAAAACATTTACGCCAAAGAAGAAAGCGGCGCTACAAAATAAAAGTTTAAAGACTTTTCTTCTCTTAATCTGACATGTTTCAGTGCATGGACTTCATAAAAACAGTAAAAACATATCGAAAAAGGATTTGATGCATTAATCATAAATGCTATGTAGGCTATGTCTATAATAACGAGTGTTTTGATCATTTATTATACTATTACACACATACTAATAGCCAGCTGGGCTTAATAAGTACAGAGCAACTGTAGAAAACATACAAGCCAAACGTTGCGTGAAATAACCCTGGCGCTGACTTCTTATCACTGCCATTGGTGCTCAACGGAGTCAACGCCCCCGCCACCAGTCCACAGCCAAACAGGTTTAATGCTTGCAGCACTCCAGCATCCAACTCACTTCAAGGGAAAGGCTCGCTCAACTCAAGTTGACAGTCTACACTGGTGTATGCTGGGTGCAGATTCAGGGAATACGTATAGAAAGAGAATAAAGTCTGAACTCCAGCACCCACTAAAAGTCAGCGCCCTGACAGTATGGCTGATTCTGTGGCAGCGGATGGACAGAAATTCTCCATGAAAGAAGTTCACGACTCGTTCAAGGGATGTCTGTTGGAAAACAAAGAAGTCTCCATTGCGCACTATGCTGCGGGGTGGCGTGGGCTAGTAAGGTAAGAGCTTTAGAGTTACAATAATACAGGTCAACCCTGTTCTTGTTCTGGTTTTCTGCCTCTACTATTAAGTCTGTTTCTGTTTGTCATGCAAAAAGTATTTATCCCAATGCAGAGTAACATTTGCTGCCATCATTGAGCAGTTATAATGTACCTCATATTGATCATGCTGTAATGGACCAGCTATAGGCTACCATTTAACATGATATGTTATTTTTATTTTTTATATTTATATAGGTTTATGAATAGCATGGGCAGTGTGTTCATCTTCGTCTCCAAGGACGCTGTCAGTAAAATCCAGATCCTAGTCGACTTCCTCAACGGTGAGAACGGCTCCCACTATGTCACCATCCAGTCTATGGTCAAATATGAGTTGGAGAATGAACTGGTGGACGTCGACAAGAGGGGCAGTCACCCAGAGTCGGGCAGCCGCACCCTGTTAAGACTCCACCGTACCCTGCAGTTTTTGGAGCTGTTCATGGAGCGCCTCCGTACCAGTACAGAAGACTGTAAGACCTCAGTCATGTGCGCAGAGTCCTACGATGAGTCCCTGGCCCGGCACCATCCCAGGGTTATACGTACGGCTGTGAGAACAGCACTTCGCGTCCTGCCGGGCCGTGACAAGTTCTTTAAAGCGATGAATGTAGGTACCCAGGAGCAGGTGGTGGCCATGCTAGGTGATGCTCTACCGCTCATCTCCGAGGTGTACAGGATCACAGAGGACGTCTATGCTCGACACAAACTCTTGGAAATACCTTAGAGTTTGAGAATAAAAAAGGTGTTTTTTTCCCCCCCACTGGGATGTGGCTCAATTAAGTTGTAAAGACATGATGAAATGATACAATTGTTCATGTTAGTTGTTGATTTATCAATGGGCATTATATCCAATCTGCCAACATTCTCTGGTTGTACTGTCCTGTAAATTCCTGGCACTGCTTTGTTCCACCTACATTACATTGTTAAATCCTGAGTGTTCATTTATCTCTGAGAGTGAACAAATGGAACCAACAAAATTCTCTGCGCTCTTGCACCAACAAATATTAAAGTCCACACACTGGATCCAGCTCTAAATATATTTTTGATTTAGATAACCAAGTTGACGTTTCGAGCTTCCTCAAATGCCTGACACGGCAAAGGTACTGTATCTCATTCCCATCTTTGTCCATTGGATGGTCAAAATGACCTAAATTACATAATTTGGTGAAATCAAGTCAACTTGAATATGTACCTGCTGTTAATGTCCCTTTAATATTGATTGGCATGGAAATATCCGTAAGGCCCGGGACTATTGCTGAAATGTCATATGCTGTGACAGTTTGTGGTACTTTAATAAATGTTGCATACAATATGTTGAAATAATTCTGACCTTTATTGCATTTAATTTTAGTCTTGTACATTTTTTGCATTATTCCAATTTAGGGGGGCGTGGTAACATTTTGATAGACCATCAGCTATTTTGGGCCAAGGTGCGCTGCTTTTCTTTTCTACCTATCATTACACAGTAGGTTGTGAAATTTTGAATGCATGAAACATAACCTTTTGGCTAAATTGACTGTGTATGTTTCATTGTGCTGGGTGCCAATAATGTTAGTTGAAGCGGGTTTTTTTTTTTTTTACACATTTGCTTCATTTCATGATCTAGATTCACATATGAGTAAACTAAGGCACCAGTACTTGTTTCAGATGTTAGGTATATGTATTTATGACATATAAAGATTTTGTGTTGCCAAAATCAATATAACACATTTTACAAGCAAAAACAGCAGCACAAGATTCTCGTTTTTTGGTTATATACTTTTATATACATTTCTGGCCCCTTTAACCCAAAGTTCAGAAGGGTATTATCTATGAAAAAATGCATTGAATGAGTAGCCTAGTGCCCATGACATGGGAACAAAACTCATTTTCTAAGCACTTTTTCATAGGTCCCAACACGGCCTAAATGGCATGACACAGTTTGAGCAGCACTTCATTGAGGTTCAGACAATCAGAGTGGAAAAACATTTACACCAAAGAAGAAAGTGGCGCTACAAAATAAAAGTTTAAAGACTTTTCTTCTCTTAACCAGCCTTTTATCAGTGCATGGACTTCATAAAAACAGTAAAACGTATTGAAAAAGGATTTGATGCATTAATCATTATAGATAGATAGATAGATAGATAGATAGATAGATAGATAGATAGATAGATAGATAGATAGATAGATAGATAGATAGATAGATAGATAGATAGATAGATAGAGTTATTATTAAAGTGTCCTACATCATAAGATGCCCAGCCCGCACAGGCTTACAAGACACTCACAAAATTGTACATAGGCCTAATATAATAATACATATACACAAATAGACAGTTACTCATGGATACATCGTTCTCCAACGTAACTGCCATGCTTTCTCTATACATTTTCCAAAAACAAAAACGTCATTACTGAACAACCAATTTAACATAAAACACTCTCACTCAGATCTGGGTTCTTATCCTGAATTTCTTCAAATAAAACGTTTCTTAAATCATGGTATAGTGGACAATAGAAAACAAAATGAAACTCATCCTCTACAACTCCCAGGTCACAAAGAGCACACAGTCGCTGCTCCTCAGGAACGCCAGTAATATCTGCCAACCTCAACTGCCAGAGGTAAAGCACCAGATCTTAACTGGGCACAGAGGGACCTCTGTCCTCTTTTTAAATTAAATGCAACAAGGTTCAGTCATGTAGTCCTCTCTAAATTTAATATAACTTCTTAATTTCGCCTTCTTCACAATGTCCACCCTCCATTTCTGCTGATGTAAAATTGACAGTTTATATTTGACTGTATTAATGTTACATTGAAGGTTATTTAAAAAATATGTGTTTAAGTCAGAAATTGAGAAAATTGAGGAGACCTCTCTTATCCACGGATGATTACATATTTTATTCCAATTAAATATATTTTTTGTAAGCCTCTCTTCTGGCAGTTGGGTAAGGCAATTCCATAACCTGATCATCTCACATCTCTGCCTTGTCAGGCAGCTTTCCCAACCTGTGTCACCTTCAATGGCCAACTTAGTGGTATACTTATGCACCCCGAGAAAACACCTCAACGCTCTACTCTGAATGGTTTTACATTCGGTAGCCTCCTCAAAGCCCCACACACCTGCTGCATAAAACAGAATGGAAGAGACCATGGCGTCATAGAGCTTGGTAAATGTAGCAAAACCTAAATCAGGGCAAAATTTAATTTGACTTAATATGGCACCTAATGCTCTACCTGCTGAGTCAGCCAATACATTCTTTCCCTCAGAGAAACTCATTTATTCATGAAAAACAAAACCTAAGTATTTGTATGAGGGGGAATAAGTCAAAGATATTGACCCGGACATAAAACTGTGGTTGCTTTGCTGTACAGCTTTCCTTCTAAAGTGTATAATCTGAGTTTTCTCTCTGTTAATCGAAAGTCTCCATTTACTGCACCATAGACATGCAATATTCAGCATTTTTTGTAAATTTGACTCATCTTCAGCCATCAGAGCAATATAATCAGCATATAAAAGAATGCTCAAATTAATGTTTTCCATTGTTATACCCAAATTGGCCTGCTTAATTTCCTGGGCTAAATCGTTTACAAAAAGGGCAAACAAAGTGGGGGAGAGCACATCACCTTGCTTCACACCAAATGGTGTGGGGAACCAACCAGTTCTGAGGTAATTTAACTGGAGGCAAGCGACTGGGGCTTTGTATAAAGCTTTGATGGCATTATAAAATGTACCACTAATACCAGAGCAAAGTAACTTATATTCTAACAGGTCTCTGTTGATCCAATCAAAGGCTTTTTTAAAGTCAATAAAACAGACAAATATATAAATTATAAATGCTATGTAGGCTATGTCTATAATAATGAGTGTTTTGATCATTTATTATACTATTACACACATACTAATAGCCAGCTGGGCTTAATAAGTATAGACACCATGCAGACCCATTATGTCACTCAATGTGATCCACACTCCCCCAAACCAAAGGGTATTTATAGTATATATACATCAAAGAAATGTTGGCTTGTTCAATTTTCAAAATAAGCCACACAATTTTTAAAACAAGCCAGAAAAAATGCAACCCACGACTCGGGGGGGGGGGGGGGGGGTTGTAGAAAACACAGAAGCCAAACGTTGCGTGAAATAACCCTGGCGCTGAATTCTTATCACTGCCATGGGTGCTCAACGGAGTCAACGCCCCCGCCACCAGTCCACAGCCAAGCAGGTTTAATGTCACTGTGAAATTACCAAGGGTGCCCTGCAGCACTCCAGCATCCAACTCACTTCAGGGGAAAGGCTCGCTCAACTCAAGTTAACAGTCTACACTGGTGTATGCTGGGTGCAGATTCAGGGAATACGTATAGAAAGAGAATAAAGTCTGCACTCCAGCACCCACTAAAAGTCAGCGCCCTGACAGTATGGCTGATTATGTGGCAGCGGATGGACATAAATTCTCCATGAAAGAAGTTCACGACTCGTTCAAGGGATGTCTGTTGGAAAACAAAGAAGTCTCCATTGCGCACTATGCTGCCGCGTGGCGTGGGCTAGTAAGGTAAGAGCTTTATAGTTACAATAATACAGGTCAACCCTGTTCTTGTTCTGGTTTTAATTCTGCCTCTACTATTAAGTCTGTTTCTGTTTGTCATGCAAAAAGTATTTATCCCAATGCAGAGTAACATTTGCTGCCATCATTGAGCAGTTATAATGTACCTCATATTGATCATGCTTTAATGGACCAGCTATAGGCTACCATTTAACATTATGATATGTTATTTTTATATTTACATAGGTTTATGAATAGCATGGGCAGTGTGTTCATCTTCGTCTCCAAGGACGCCGTCAGTAAAATCCAGATCCTCGTTGACTTCCTCAACGGCGAGAACGGCTCCCACTATGTCACCATCCAGTCTATGGTCAAATATGAGTTGGAGAATGAACTGGTGGACGTCGACAAGAGGGGCAGTAACCCAGAGTCGGGCAGCCGCACCCTGTTAAGACTCCACCGTACCCTGCGGTTTTTGGAGCTGTTCTGGGAGCGCCTCCGTAAGAGTACAGAAGACTGTAAGACCTCAGTCATGTGCACAGAGTCCTACGATGAGTCCCTGGCCCGGCACCATCCCAGGGTTGTACGTACGGCTGTGAGAACAGCACTTCTTGTCCTGCCGGGCCGTGACAAGTTCTTCAAAGCGATGAATGTAGGTACCCAGGAGCAGGTGGTGGCCATGCTAGGTGATGCTCTACCGCTCATCTCCAAGGTGTACAGGATCACAGAGGACGTCTATGCTCGACACAAACTCTTGGAAATACCTTAGAGTTTGAGAATAAAAAAGTGCTTCCCCCCCCCCACTGGGATGTGTTGTAAAGTTGTAAGTTGTAAAGACATGATGAAATGACACAATTGTTCATGTTAGTTGTTGATTTATCAATGGGCATTGTATCCAATCTGCCATCATTCTCTGGTTGTACTGTCCTGTAAATTCCTGGCACTGCTTTGTTCCACCTACATTACATTGTTAAATCCTGAGTGTTCATTTATCTCTGAGAGTGAACAAATGGAACCAACAAAATTCTCTGCGCTCTTGCACCAACAAATATTAAAAAGAGAGCAGAGTCCACACACTGGATCCAGCTCTAAATATATTTTTGATTTAGATAACCAAGTTGACGTTTCGAGCTTCCTCAAATGCCTGACACGGCAAAGGTACTGTATCTCATTCCCATCTTTGTCCATCGGATGGTCAAAATGACCTAAATTACTTTGGACACTTGCTCTACAATCAATGCCTGCATAAGCAACACACATATGTTGCAAACTTTTACATTCTTAACAAATGTTGGAAAAAGGCTCTAAATGTAAACTTGTTGGTGATCTTAATAAGTCAACATTAAGAACTAAGGCATTGGTTGACCTGCAGGGTCCATTTTGTTCCATTTGTGCCCCATTTTGTTGTATGCTGTCTGGGCCTACATACTTACTAGACATAATGGTGAAATCAAGTCAACTTGAATATGTACCTGCTGTTAATGTTTTTCGATGGAAATCATTTATGATGATGAGACATCTTTTCTAAATTCACATTCAGCTTTTCCCTTTTATAGCCTTATTTTACATGAAGGGAAACATGTTAACTGTAAACTAAGTGCAGTAGCACAATGACTATGAAGTAATTCATCCTGATACACTGTACATAATGAAAACTACCTGTATATATCGCTGGTTGATTCAAAATACAGTCAATTATTGTGTTACTATGCATACTGGGCAAGACCTACGCTGTAGACGCTATCATTTGTTTTGGGCGGAAGTTGCGGGATTTTGGGAGGAAGTATACCGCTCAAGGAAATGATGTTGATGCTTTACAAATCAGTTTACCTTCTCCGTGAATGAAATAAGTGTTGTGAATGGTTGGAAAATCGTATCCGGGGGAAATAAATCTGTCGGATGTTCCGGACCGACACTTCCGCCGTTAGCGTCTCTGCCTTAGGTTGTGACCAGGCTTTTTGGCAGATGAGTAAGCCTGGGAGGGACCGAGGCTAGTTAGTTACTATGGTACGAAAAATTAAATGACAAAAAGACTACTGTAATATACCTATATTTGAAATCATTGTAGCCAAATAAATTACAATTCATGGGATTTCTTCAGGTGATTTCTGTCCTTTACATTTTTGTTTTCAGATTTATCTATGCACAGTTTTGCTTCCAATGGAGACCCAATTGGCCACTTGGCCATTGGTGGTTAATGTATAACCACCTGATGAGATGTAATCCTAAGTATGTAATAAGGTTTTTATAGACTATACTGAATAAAACCCTTCTTTGTTATGTGATGTTGTGTGTGTCTGCCTTCATGTACCCTTGTGTGTCTTGGCTGCTGTAAGGAGTCGGGAAATGTTCAAAAGGGCAGTGCAGCACATTTGCTGCAGCTATACTACTTGTTTCCAACACCGGTAGGCTCCCTGCTATATGCCTATACAACTTAGGTCATCAAGGCAACTCTATTCTACTCTATTCCACAGCATTACACATTACAAAAACCAAGATTCATTAGCACCCCCCTCTAAATAGCGAGCCCCCCCATAGCACCCTCAGTCACAACTTTCTGGAGCCGTCGCTGCGAAAAGCTGATCTTCAAGCTCACGGCATGTTGTGAGCTTGTAGATCAGAAATACTTTTTAGCCTCTAATGACATAACCAAAATTGGGACGTCAGGGGTTAAAGTGGTTAGCTATAGTTAGCCAGCGAGACTGTGGGGAGTTATCCTCTGCATACTGGCAGGTACAGTCCCGAGACAGGCTATATCCAAGTCCAAGTATAGGTCCAAGTATATTCAATGTTTGGGATTTCAATAATTGGGTCTTATCAGTACAGTTGCAGGAGAAAAGGGCCACCTATAAATGTGAATGGGTGCGTATTACAGTATACATATTAAGGTTATTAGTTACAGCAGGTAGATGCATGGCTTCTTAGAGGATAGTGTTGTTACTTGAGGACAGGAGGAAGTTCTACAAGCTAAACTAGTTTTGTGTTTGTCAACGTAGCTTAAATAGTTGTGATTTATCATTAAGGTGCCATGTTTAATGTTTATCATTAAGGCTTTGCTTGCCTCTTGAAGAGGGCGGTCGCATTATTTTCTCTCTCCCTCCCTGTTTTCTTTTTCTATGTTGCAAGAAAGATGTATTTGGCGCTGCACTGCGGCGACATGGACATAAGGGCTACGCTTGCATGCGGGCCCTTTGTCTAAGACACATTTCTTCCTCGGGAGACAAATAATAAAGAACCTTGATGTTGGTGAGAAAGTATGCAGATCTAAAATACCTGACTCTTGACAGTCAAAACAGATCATTATCTACAGTAGGCCTACATGATGAGTGATTAATGAAAGGCACGGCAGGATTGAAAGGAATGCAGTGTCACAATAGTTTGTTGCAAATGTGCCTTGATCAGAGGTGAGGAGGAGGTCTGTGGGTGAGGCTGTGGATAAAGGTTTCCATGAATTATGCTTTTTGAGTGTTATTATTAAGGGGCCAAGCCCGAAGGGACTTTGGTCCCTTATTGTAATTGTCTGTTTCTTCTCCTTCTCCTATAGCTCATGAACAATTTGACCGTCAGCAATAAAACTTCAGTACACATATGCGAATCATGCCGAACAACTTTCATGTTCTGACTTTTTACTTCTTGACCTTTTGGACCCCTGACCTTTAGATCACCCACCATTTTGAATTGTATGAAAAACTGTTAAAATCTAGCTCCTCCCAGGATCTTTGAGCAAAATGCACAAAAACATTCTACACGTGAACTTTGGACATATTCTGCCCCTAATACATACATGCAGAGTCACATGTTTATGAAACTTTACAGTATGGTAGAGGCTCATGCCAAATAGTGCTGACAGTCTTATTTATTTATTTATGTATTTATTTGACAGGGACAAAGCTCATTAATCAACATGTCAGTTTTCACATCAATGTAAATGGGCCAGAGTTAGCCGAAGCTAAATTTCATCTGTAGTCCCTGGGCAGGCTCTTAAAACATTAATGATAAAAGAAGGACCGGGCGCTATAGCAATCGTTTGAAAATGAAACCAAAAAACAGGCATAACTCGTGCCTCGTTTGGCTTGTTTCCCTAATGTTTGTCTTTAGTTCAATGTTTGTTTTGTAAACGCCATTGACAATGAAGGGACATTTTACGCCATAATGTGTCATTTATGTCATATTGTCCCTTTATTGTTAATGGCGTTTAATGTTTGTGTTTGCACCGTTTGTTTTACATCACAGTTACATCACCTAATCCAGGGGTTCCCAAACTTTGTCATGTCAAGGACCCCCAAATTGACACTAAAATGGACCCGTTAGGGTCCATTTTGTTCCATTTTAAAGCTCAGCTCAAGACCCACTTCTACAACATTGCCTTTAATTGATCTTTTATTTTTTATTTTTCATGTCCTCACTGTACTGCATTACTGCTTGTTTTTTAATGTCGTTGCCTTGCTTTTCTTTTATTCTCCATTGTTCTGTAAAGCACTTTGAGCTGCATTTCATGTCATGAAAGGTGCTATACAAATAAAGTTTTATTATTATTATTATTTGTACGCTCTCTGAGTTACAGACCCATAAGGGTCCATTTGGTTCCAAATTATCATTTAGCTGGGTCCCCCCTGGAACTCCCTCAAGTACCCCTGGGGGTCCCCGGACCCCACTTTGGGAACCACTGACCTAATCAACATGAGATAGACTTTAATATATTAGCGCCCCTCAGATCACACGGGTGAGATTTTTCTACAAGATACAAGATTGGTCTATAGGAAAGTCGGTATAGTCTCCAAGGCTGATCGAGAAACCTGTAAGGCCCAAACCACACCGCTGCGCAACTCCATTGCAACAAAACAGACCACACCAATGCAACTCCTTGAAACATGCCATTAGGAATAATGGTTGCAAGTAGTCGCAAGGAGTTGCATAATGTTGCAAGGAGTTGCATGGCGATCCGCTGGTGTGGT
This sequence comes from Protomyctophum parallelum, assembly GCF_964188405.1. Taxonomy (NCBI): domain Eukaryota; kingdom Metazoa; phylum Chordata; class Actinopteri; order Myctophiformes; family Myctophidae; genus Protomyctophum; species Protomyctophum parallelum. Next base: position 2,263,656 of record NC_139705.1, read on the forward strand.
TAGGGCTTTAAGACACATCACAACGCTTGTAGATCTGCTATATTTGCCAAATGTTTTCCTAGATGATGATCAACCCCATAAAGGGTTTGCCAGGGTTCAAGTGGTCCTTTGCAGTAAGTCCTGGCTGTTAAACAAATTGTCATCCAAATGAATACAGGACACTTCAATGGTATACAGCTATTAAAGCTTAATGCTTAAATATTAAAAGCATTAATATTAATATTGTAATATTCTAAAACATTCGATTATGTGGGAGGGGGGAATGAAAAAGATAAAACAAAGGGCATTTATAAAAATGTGTAAATCATAAATTCAACTATTTTTTTCTTCTTCACACAATCAAATATGGTCATGATTCACCGGGACCCTGGATGGCTTGATTTTAGGCCTAATTAATGCCCTAATTGATATACTGTCAATATCTTTGTAAATCCCTATGGGTCAAATGAATGGGGTCAGGAACCATGGAATCAGAACATGGCAACCACTGCTGTCATAGCAGTGGTTGCCATGTTCTGATGGCATAGCACTGCTATGGCATAGCACTGCTATGGCATAGCAGTGATATGCCCTATAGGGCCTATGCCAGGTCCACTAGTATTCCCTCTATTGTATTGTTCTGTGTGTCTTTGCTGCCACCATCTGTTCCCGAGAACACATGGTACGCAGGCTCTGCACTTAAAGGACCATAATGGAAATAATCTCTCATGCCTTTTGTTTTTGCTTTATTGTTTCCACAGATATGTATACATATATGGTCATATGCATGTTGTGTCATTAAACCGCTGGATGTTTGATGGTGTTTGGAAAAAGTTACAAACAATATATTTGTATATCATTATGTGAAGACCAACATAATGTCAATCAACACCCAGAACAATAACCCAATTACAGGAGGCGACAAACCAATTCAGGCAGTCGACTCCTTCACCTACCTCGGCAGCATTTTAGATAAGCAGGGCGGAACAGAGAGCGATGTCACAGCTAGAGTAGGTAAAGCTAGAGCAGCCTTCATCATCCTGAAGAACATCTGGTCCTCTAAACAGATAGCCTTGACAACCAAAGTGCGGATCTTCAATTCCAACGTCAAATCCATACTCCTTAGTCCTTAATGCTTCTTCAATAACCAGATATTGATACTATACACATGGATGGATACACTTTTATCCTCATAAAGGATACATATTCAACAAGTGAAATTAGAAGTGATGAAACTAATAAATTAGGTGCCGTCTCCAGGCACAAATCAGCAGGGGGGCATATTTTTTTCAAAAGGGGGCACTTAATTTTTCAACCCCCCCCCCCCCCCCCCCCCCCATATGTATAACAAATAGTCGCCTATTAATAAAGTGATGCTTGAAAAAGGCTACAAGTATACAATTATGCAGCAGCACCAACAACAAACAAATAAATACAATATGTTGAGCATTATAATGTCTTCTGCATGCCTATATTACCTTTCTATTAACTATTCAATGAATTTGAACATGCATACTGTATATAATATTTACAATAATCATGAAGAACTTATAGATTTAACATTTGTAAAACATTACAATATTGGTACAGTAGGGTATAGGGTAGGGCAGGCATAGGCTACTACTGGCCAATATGGACTGGAGGGGCACAAAATCCAATCTTGGGGGGGGGGGGGGGGGGGGGGGGGCACACGTGTACACGTGTACACACACGCGCGCGTGTATTTTAATCTACGATTGCAATTAGCATAAGAGGGCGAGAGATAGAATCGTGGGCGGGTGTTAATAGTAGGCTAGATTTAACGAGGTGAATGTGGGTAAACTGTTACCGCGGTTACAACGAAATTGGTGACCCGTCGAATGTTGTGGCTTCACACTATCACAGGGTAGTCACACACACACACACACACACACACAAACACACACACACGCTTATTATTATTAGCCAAGTATCTCAATATCTATAGCAGTGGTTCTCAAAGTGTGGTCTGAGGACCCCCAGTGGAACTTGAGGGGCTTCCAGGGGGTCCCCGGCCAAATGTAATGTATTCACATAGCATAAAAACCAGTTTCACCACTTTAACCCTTTACATATTTGAAAATAACCGATCTACAAGATCACACAACGTGTCACCACTGTGAAACCATGTGTGCTTGTGTACAGATCAGCTATTTTCAGCTATAAATTTTTTTCAAAAGGGGGCACTTAATTTTTCAACACCCCCCCCCCCCCCCCCCCCCCCCCCCATATGTATAACAAATAGTCGCCTATTAATAAAGTGATGCTTGAAAAAGGCTACAAGTATACAATTATGCAGCAGCACCAACAACAAACAAATAAATACAATATGTTGAGCATTATAATGTCTTCTGCATGCCTATATTACCTTTCTATTAACTATTCAATGAATTTGAACATGCATACTGTATATAATATTTACAATAATCATGAAGAACTTATAGATTTAACATTTGTAAAACATTACAATATTGGTACAGTAGGGTATAGGGTAGGGCAGGCATAGGCTACTACTGGCCAATATGGACTGGAGGGGCACAAAATCCAATCTTGGGGGGGGGGGGGGGGGGGGGGGGGGCACACGTGTACACGTGTACACACACGCGCGCGTGTATTTTAATCTACGATTGCAATTAGCATAAGAGGGCGAGAGATAGAATCGTGGGCGGTGTTAATAGTAGGCTAGATTTAACGAGGTGAATGTGGGTAAACTGTTACCGCGGTTACAACGAAATTGGTGACCCGTCGAATGTTGTGGCTTCACACTATCACAGGGTAGTCACACACACACACACACACACACACAAACACACACACACGCTTATTATTATTAGCCAAGTATCTCAATATCTATAGCAGTGGTTCTCAAAGTGTGGTCTGAGGACCCCCAGTGGAACTTGAGGGGCTTCCAGGGGGTCCCCGGCCAAATGTAATGTATTCACATAGCATAAAAACCAGTTTCACCACTTTAACCCTTTACATATTTGAAAATAACCGATCTACAAGATCACACAACGTGTCACCACTGTGAAACCATGTGTGCTTGTGTACAGATCAGCTATTTTCAGCTATAAATGTGAAACATATACTGTAGCCTATAGGCCTATATATTTTTTTAATGCGCTGTTAGGCTACTGTACATGTGTTTGTGTGGACCCCAGGAAGAGTAGCTGCTGTTGCAACAGCTATAGCCTACTATAAGTGGTAGGCTAGCTGTGCTAATGTGGATCCAAATAAACAATAAAAATGCAGGGTGCACAGGGTAGCATATAAGTATATCGCTCTTGCCGCATGTTTAAAATCTCACATGTTCATAATGATTCAAGGTTGTACTTTATTTAATTGTTACATCTTGTGTACTGCAGGTACATATAAGCAACTCTTGCATGGTGTGAGCTACTGTAGGTTCTGAGCACTTCAAGAGGATGTGGTTTTGTTCATGACTCGTTTGTATTTGCGGTGGTTTCCTATCTCTCTCCATGCATGTTGTTGTGAAACCGTGACTACATGCAATAGCAAGAAGTGTAATAGACAAGGTGATGAAGTCAGGTTAATATAAAGACAAACGTAGCATAATGTGGCAGGACTGGCAGATTGAAGTTTTGTGTATTCAGCGAACCTTTTAGCAATGAAATACTCTATCAGTAGGAAACCTCCCTTGGTGAGGCTCCATGGCCTGTCATTGTGTCAGCAAGCAGAGCAGCAAATGGAATACATGTCCTATACCAACAAGTTGTCCTACACCAACAATTAACAACAAATACACACACATTTGCAGTTTGTTCTTATCATTAATAATATCAAGCATATTATTGGAGAGACTGGCAGTGGTAACGTTGTCTTAAATACATGACACGTCATAATACTATAAGAGAAATGGGAGGAGTTCATCCAACAAACTGTTTTTATTCAAATGCAGATAATTATATACAAGCACACATCGGATGAAACCTTGTTTACATTGAAACGTCATAAAAAAAAATCTTAACAAACTGAAGCTACTGCATGTTTATTATAACATTTAAAAACCACCACTTCACAACTTTTCAACCTATCTTCATATAATAGGTCCTCACTAATAATCATGATGCAATGGCACAATTATTTTCTACTCAGTCTGTGTCTCATAGGAGGGCTGTGGGCAGTTCAGAAACCTGTCCACCAGTGACATCATCGTTAGACAATATTTTACATTTTTTTTTTAGATTTGCATTATCGTGAGAACGATGGCTTCCATTTTAGGTTTTAGGTTTTATTTTCCCATTGCAACTTTTCAGGACTAGAAAGCCTGCCGTTTCAATTAACTTGGATTCCCCATTGATGATGTCACTGGTGGACAGGTTTCTGAACTGCCCACATCCCTCTTATGAGACTGACAGACTGAGTAGAAAATGGTGCCATTTTACCATGATTATTAGTGAGTTATTAGTGACTATAGTAGGCCTATATGAAGATAGGTTGAAAAGTGGTGAAGTGGTCCTTTAAAACAACACCATCTACAACCTAAATAATATGCAAATATAAACACTTGCTACTTGCCATCAACCTCCCATCGTGAGCTTGTAGATCACCTATTTTGACTATTTACAAAATAATTTTGTAGTTTTTGAAACATTGCTTAACTACGGAGCCCCTAAGGGGACGTACATAGGTAGATTATTTAAGAGATGGTGGTTTATGTTTTCTGGTATGGAAAAACATTTTAGATGTTGGCAGAAAAAAAACAAGGCTATAACATTTTTCTTTTAGGAGATGGAAATGTTTTGAAAGGGGAAAGATATTTTTTTTGGAGGGGATGACAATTTTCGAGGGGGTGACAAAAATAAATCAAGGCTGTGACTTTTTTTTTTAGGAGATGAAAATGTTTTTAAAGTGGAAAGATATTTTTTTGGAGGGGATGACAATTTTTTTTTAGGAGATGAAAATGTTTTTAAAGGGAAAGATATATTTTTTTGAGGGGATGACAATTTTTTTTTAGGAGATGAAAATGTTTTTAAAGGGGAAATATATATTTTTTGGAGGGGATGACATTTTTTTTTTGTTAAAGTTTTTTTTTTTTTTCACTCCCAAGTTTTCTTTTCAAACTTTGAAAAAAAAAAAAACTTTGAAAAAAAAAAAAACGTTGAAAAAAAAAAAAACATTTTCATCTCCTAAAAAAAAACACCTCTTTTTCAAAGTCGTGCGCACGACTTTGAACTCGTGCGCACGACTTTGAAGTAAACAGAAGCACATGGCTACATGTCAACAGAAGCACATGGCTACTTGACCCCCAGTGACCCCCAAATGGTAACTCTGTCATTCCTCTACCGTTTTGGACGGGGGTGGGCTCATTTGAATCGTGTCGCCCCCCTGGGGGCGTCTTTGGGGGTCTCAAGGTTCGGGGACCCCCAGGGACCCCCAGGGACCCCCAAATGGTAACTCTGTCATTTCTCTACCGTTTTGGACGGGGGTGGGCTCATTTGAATCGTGTCGCCCCCCTGGGGGCGTCTTTGGGGGTCTCAAGGTTCGGGGACCCCCAGGGACCCCCAGGGACCCCCAAATGGTAACTCTGTCATTTCTCTACCGTTTTGGACGGGGGTGGGCTCATTTGAATCGTGTCGCCCCCCTGGGGGCGTCTTTGGGGGTCTCAAGGTTCGGGGACCCCCAGGGACCCCCAAATGGTAACTCTGTCATTTCTCTACCGTTTTGGACGGGGGTGGGCTCATTTGAAATGTGTCGCCCCCCTGGGGGCGTCTTTGGGGGTCTCAAGGTTCGGGGACCCCCAGGGACCCCCAGGGACCCCCAAATGGTAACTGTCATTTCTCTACCGTTTTGGACGGGGGTGGGCTCATTTGAATCGTGTCGCCCCCCCAGGGGCCGTCTTTGGGGGTCTCAAGGTTCGGGGACCCCCAGGGCCCCCCAAATGGTAACTCTGTCATTTCTCTACCGTTTTGGGACGGGGGTGGGCTCATTTGAAATGTGTCGCCCCCCCTGGGGGCGTCTTTGGGGGTCTCAAGGTTCGGGGACCCCCAGGGACCCCCAAATGGTAACTCTGTAATTTATCTACCGTTTTGGACGGGGGTGGGCTCATTTGAAATGTGTCGCCCCCCTGGGGGCGTCTTTGGGGGTCTCAAGGGTTCGGGGACCCCCAGGGACCCCCAGGGACCCCCAAATGGTAAACTCTTGTCATTTCTCTACCGTTTTGGACGGGGGTGGGCTCATTTGAATCGTGTCGCCCCCCTGGGGGCGTCTTTGGGGGTCTCAAGGTTCGGGGACCCCCAGGGACCCCCAAAATGGTAACTCTGTCATTTCTCTACCGTTTTGGTACGGGGGTGGGCTCATTTGAAATGTGTCGCCCCCCTGGGGGCGTCTTTGGGGGTCTCAAGGTTCGGGGACCCCCAGGGACCCCCAGGGACCCCCAAATGGTAACTGTCATTTCTCTACCGT